>NC_091317.1:41066432-41071432 GCF_038502225.1 Cherax quadricarinatus
AACCTTTGCACTTTTTCTAACTTCTTGACGTGCTTGACCAGGTGTGGGTTCCAGACTGGTGCTGCATACTCCAGTACGGGCCTAACATACAGTGTACAGTGTCTTGAACGATTCCTTATTAAGGTATCGGAATGCTATTCTCAGGTTTGCCATGCGCCTGTATGCTGCAGCAGTTATTTGGTTGATGTGTGCCTCCGGTGACGTGCTCGGTGTTATGGTCACCCCAAGGTCTTTCTCCCTGAGTGAGGTCTGTAGTCTTTGTCCACCTAACCTATACTCTGTCTGCGGTCTTCTTTGCCCCTCCCCAATCTTCATGACTTTGCATTTGGCAAGGTTGAATTCGAAAAGCCAGTTTCTGGACCACATGTCCAGCCTGTCCAGGTCTCTTTGCAGTCCTGCCTCATCCTCATCCGATTTAATTCTTCTCATCAGCTTCACATCATCTGCGAATAGGGACACTTCAGAGTCTATTCCTTCCATCATGCCGATCGCATATATCAAAAATAGCACTGGTCCTAGAACTGACCCCTGTGGGACCTCGCTCGTCACAGGCGCCCACTGTGATACCTCTTCACGTACCATGACTCGTTGTTGCCTCCCTGTCAGGTATTCCCTGATCCATTGCAGTGCCCTCCCTGTTATATGCGCCTGTTCCTTCAGCTTCTGCACTAATCTCTTGTGAGGAACTGTGTCAAAGGCCTTCCTGCAGTCCAGGAAAATGCAATCAACCCACCCCTCTCTCTCGTGTCTTACTTCTGTTACCTTGTCATAAGGTAACAGAAGTAAGAGAGAGGGGTGGGTTGATTGCATTTTCCTGGACTGTGTGTGTGTGTGTGTGTGTGTGTGTGTGTGTGTACTCACCTAGTTGAGGTTGCGGGGGTCGAGTCCGAGCTCCTGGCCCCGCCTCTTCACTGATCGCTACTAGGTCACTCTCCCTGAGCCGTGAGCTTTATCATACCTCTGCTGTGTGTGTGTGTGTGTGTGTGTGTGTGTGTGTGTGTGTGTGTGCGCGTGTGTGTGCGTGTGTGTGTGTGTATGTGTGTATGT
The DNA here is from genome assembly GCF_038502225.1 of Cherax quadricarinatus. Classification (NCBI taxonomy): domain Eukaryota; kingdom Metazoa; phylum Arthropoda; class Malacostraca; order Decapoda; family Parastacidae; genus Cherax; species Cherax quadricarinatus. The sequence goes on from NC_091317.1 coordinate 41,067,480, forward strand.
GTATGTGTGTACTCACCTATTTGTACTCACCTATTTGTGGTTGCAGGGGTTGAGTCATAGCTCCTGGCCCTGCCTCTTTACTGATTGCTACTAGGTCCTCTCAATGCTTGCTCCATGAGCTTGATCATACCTCGCCTTAAAACTATGTATGGTTCCCGCCTCCACTACGCCACTTTCTAGGCTATTCCACGGCCTGACTACACTATGTCTGAAGAAATACTTCCTAACATCCCTTTGATTCATCTGAGTTTTCAACTTCCAATTGTGACCTCCTGTTTCTGTGTCCCATCTCAGGAACATCCCACCTTTGTCCACCTTGTCTATTCTCCACGCAGTATTTTATATGTCGTTATCATGTTTCCCCTGACCCTCCTGTCCTCCAGTGTCGTCAGGTCGATTTCCCTCAACCTTTCTTCGTAGGACAATCCCCTCAGCTCTGGGACTAGTCTTGTTGCAAACCTTTGCACTTTCTCTAATTTCTTGACATGCTTGACCAGGTGTGGATTCCAAACTGGTGCTGCATACTCCAGTATGGGCCTGACGTAAATGGTATACAGAGTCTTGAACGACTCCTTACTGAGGTATCGGAACGCTATCCGTAGGTTTGCCAGACGCCCGTATGCTGCAGCAGTTATCTGGTTGATGTGCACCTCAGGAGATTTGCTCGGTGTTATACTCACCCCCAGATCTTTTTCCTTGAGTGAGGTTTGCAGTCTTTGGCCATCAAGACTATATTTTGTCTGCGATCTTCTTTGCCCTTCCTCAATCTTCATGACTTTGCATATGGCAGGGTTACACTCAAGGAGCCAGTTGCTGGTCCAGGCTTGTAGCCAGTCCAGGTCTCTTTGTAGTCCTGCTTGATCCTCGTCCGATTTGATTCTTCTCATTAACTTCACATCATCTGCAAACAAGGACACTTCTGAGTCTATCCCTTCCATTATGTCATTCATATATACCAAAAACAGCACAGGTCCTAGGACTGACCCCTTTGGAACCCCGCTTGTCACAGGCACCCACTCTGACACCTCATCACGTACCATGACTTGTTGATGTCTCACTGTCAGGTATTCTGATCCATTGCAGTGCCTTTCCTCTTATGTGTGCCTGATCCTCTAGCTTTTTCAGTAACCTCTTGTGAGGAACTGAGTCGAAGGTCTTACAGTCCAAAAAAATGCAGTCGATCCACCCCTCTCTCTCTTGTCTTACTTCTGTCACCTTGTCATAAAACTCTAGTAGGTTTGTGACACAGGATTTTCCTTCCCTGAAACCGTGCTGGTTGTGAATTATACACTTGTTTCTTTCCAGGTGCTCCACCACTCTCCTCTTGATGATCTTCTCCATGACTTTGCATACTATACACGTTAGTGATACATATCTGTAGTTTAGTGCCTCATGTCTGTCTCCCTTTTTAAAAATTGGGACTACATTTGGCATCTTCCATACCTCAGGGAGTTGCCCAGTTTCAATGGATGTGTTGAAGATCTTTGTTAATGGCACACACAGCATCTCTGCTCCCTCTCTAAGGACCCACAGAGAGATGTTGTCTGGTACCACTGCCTTTGAGGTGTCAAATTCACATAGCAGCTTCTTCACCTCCTCCTTGGTTATGTGTACCTCATCCAGCACTTGTTGGTGTACCCCCCTGTTCTGATTTCCTGGAGTCGTACCGGTTTTCACTCTAAATACTTCTTTAAATCTCGTGTTGAGCTCCTCACATGCCTCTCGGTCGTTTCTTGTGAACTCCCCATCACCCTTCCTCAGTCTGATTACCTGGTCCTTGACTGTTGTTTTCCTGCTGATGTGGCTATACAACAGCTTCGGGTCAGACTTGACTTTCGATGCTATGTCATTTTCATTCCATTCTCTAGTACACCTAGTTTTTGCCTCCCTACACCTTTGGGTGAACCAAGGACTCGTTCTGTTCTTCTCATTATTTCTGTTTTCCTTGGGAACAAATCTCTCCTATGCCTCCTTGCATTTTGTTGCCACAAAGTCCATCATTTCTTGTACTGGTTTTCCTGTCAGTTCCCTCTCCCACTGAATGTCTTGCAGGAAGTTCCTCATGCCTGAGTAGTTCCCCTTTTTGTAGTTTGGTTCTTCCCATCCTATTCCTGCTACTCTCTCCACTTGAAGCTCAATTATGTAGTCAAAGCACAGAACCACATGATCACTAGCTCCTAGTGGCCTTTCATACATGATATCCTCGATGTCCGAACTACTCAAGGTGAATACAAGGTCCAGTCTTGCTGGATCATCCTCACTTCTCTCCCTGGTAGTGTCTCTAACATGTTGATGCATGAGGTTTTCCAGTACCACATCCATCATCTTGACTCTCCGTGACCCATAACTCTCCATCACCCATAACTATTAACTTTGCTCCCCTCATGTGTGCTCTTCTGGCCATCTCGACTAGTGTGTCGACCATTGCTCTGTTGCTCTCAATGTATTCTTCTCTTCGCCTCCTGCAGTTCAGTGGTGGGTTGTACATTACTTCAATTATCACCTTATGTCCCTCAGACTGGATTGTTCCTACTAAGTAGTCCCTTTCGCCCATGCCATCCATTCCTTCCATTTTCTCAAAACCCCACTGGTTTTTAATGAGCAGTGCAACTCCTCCTCCCCCTCTTCTCCCTCCGTGTTTCCTGAGGATTTGATATCCGGGTGGAAAGATTGCATCTGTTTTTATTCTGGTGAGTTTTGTTTCTGTGAGTGCTATTATGTCTGGGGATGTCTTCTTGATTCTTTCGTGTCACTCCTCACACTTATTTGTTATTCCATCTGCATTTTTATTCCACACCTTCAACTTCTTTTCTAAGACTGTGGTCTGGGAGGTATATTGGGGTTGGGGAAGTGGGAGACTGATAAAGAACTTCGGGTGGTTGCTGTGGGGGTGGAGTTTGTAATGCAGTGGGTGGGGGCATTGGATATGGCTTGGGTGTTTTGGTTTAGAATGTTTGGTTGCACTGGGGTTGACCTGGTTGGGGGCTTCTATAAGAAGTTATGAGGGAGGCTGTATTTGATCTTCTTCCTCGGTCTGGGATCTCCTGTCTGTCTCCTCCATCTCCTCTCTTTCCTCCTTTCGCCTTTGTACCATCTCTCTCAGTTTCTGCCTTTCTTCTCGTGTTCTGTTGTGGTCGAGATACACCTTCCTGTATGCCGGCATGTCCCTCAATTTTGCTTTCTCCTGGAGGATCCTGTTCCCTGAGGCCATGTGAGCGTAACCTACATAAAACTGATGAGAATGTTTGGATATGCTTGCCCCACGTGGATGTCATTACATAAATGTTACTCAGCCCTGTAACTACTTCAGTCAGTATTACCAAGGCTGGCTCCTCCTCAGGAAAATTAATGAATAGAAAAAGAATAAAAACTGACATAAATGAACACTTTATTATTTATAAAATATAAAATATAAAATACTTAAATATGAAATATTTATCCTACTTTAAAGAAAAATTAAAAATTAAAAATATAAATGATATCTGAATTCAACGCTAATATATACAATAAAACTTGGGTGTCTGGTTGATGTTGACAGTCTTGTAGAGATTATAGCCGTTGTTGATGAGGTGTGGGGGGGGTGACAGGAGTTGAGTGACAACCCAACGACTAGTTCTGCACAGAGCCTCCAGCCTTGATTAGTCAGTCCAGATGACAGGAACACAGGTTTTTTACCACTGCAAAGATGAGGGGTTGTGGCCTTCAGTGGCATACAGTTAATCAGGTAGGTAAGTCAAAGAGTGACGTCTCGGGACGTTAGTCTGTCTCCTTCAACACTTCTAGTTGGTTGGCAGGTGACCCGATCTGTCATTCCAAGCTGGAAAGAGAGACAGGTTACCCACTGCTTAAGAAATCACTCTCCATGATAAGTACAATACCTGAAAGACGTGGTGATTATCAAAACATCTAACATGGAGATCAAGGCTGAAAGGACTAAGTTTATTATTGGTCAA
>NC_091317.1:41073932-41128932 GCF_038502225.1 Cherax quadricarinatus
AGGCGAAACGTTTCATAATAAAGATACCTAACTGTTGCATATGTGTCTTACCTAACAACCTGTCGGTATTTTATACCATTTTAATGTTCAATCTGTCAGACACTGCAACACAAGGGTATCTTGGTACAGACCTGCAATCAACTTCGACAACTTCCACTAGTGAGAGCGGCTGGATTTGAGAGGGACCTGACCTTTCAACATCTGAGTTCTTACCTCTCCTAGTGGCCTACGTCTCACCTCTTGGCGCTATAAAAAGCTCCATTCTGTCACTTCATCTCCATATTGTTTCATACTATGGAACAATGCTCTTCTCCAGACTGAGGGACTGACCACCTCAAAACTTTAAGGGTGATGGACTGATTACATCGTCTTCAAGTATCTTCTGCTTCTATCAACTTTTCTGTACTTGACTGAAGAAGCCTACTGTGTAGGCGAAACGTTTCATAATAAAGATACCTAACTGTTGCATATGTGTCTTACCTAACAACCTGTCGGTATTTTATACCATTTTAATGTTCAACCCATGTTTTTTATTTTGATTGCCTCAGAATGGAAAACTTATGTAATTCTGTGTGTTAGGTTAGTGGTGTGTTTGCCCGAGTGTGGGGGGGGGGGGGGAGGTAGAGGATAAACTGTGGACAGTGGTTATATGGGAGAGGGGTGGGGAGGGAGATTTAGGGGGGAATATGGGGAGTGAGAAGGAGGGAGAAGCAAGGGGGTGAATGGGAGAGGGAGAGGGGTGAAGGAGGGAGAGGTGGGGAGGAGGAGGGTGAATAAGGGGGGATCAGGGGAAGGAGTGAGAAGTTGGTGGGGGAGGGGGGGAGTGTATGTGTGATTCTGTTATTATGGGTGTTTGTGTGTGTGTGTGTGTGTGTGTGTGTGTGTGTGTGTGTGTGGGTTTATTAAGTGTCTGAAAAGTAGGTGGAATTGTTTGTTGGAGTGTTATGTGGAGTCTCAGTGGTCCCTTACCTGACCCCAACCTCTTGTGACCTGACCCCCGCCCTCCTGGGACTTGACCCACACCAACTTACAATGCTGCCCTCTATGTTTGTCCTACCACCTAGGCTTATAGTAACTTACTTGCCTTGTTCCATTAATTACCAATTGCTATTCCTTATTGAGTACTTGAGTGCCAATTCTTTATCGTTGGACTGTTCACAATCAGCTTGGCGGTTAATTGGAACCTGAAACCCCACACCCAAACAACCATGCATAGGTGATTACAATACTTGCAATGCAGCTGTAGCAGCCTGTAGATTGTCCAGGTCGATGTGATGTCCTGGCGTAGATCCACCTCAATTTCTTCTCGTTATATAATGTACCCTATTCACTGTATTTCTTTCACTGGTCACAAAATTGTTTCACTTTATTATCTTTCTTGGGTGACACGTGGCAACGCTGCCTGAGCACACACACTAGCCTGCCCGCTCTGACTGCGCCACCACGTTTTACTTTCTAGATCACTTACAAAATTGTGGCTCTCCCCACACTTATGTGGCTCAGACAGATTGTAAATCGCTTCAAGGAATTGCTTACTACCCTAACACACTTAGCAACCCTTGCAGAAAACTTGGGTAGCCCTCAAAAACACATATTTGCGAAGAACGGAATCCGTGAGCGTGACTCGCGCACGCAGTGTCCCCTACTGTGTGTGTGTGTGTGTGTGTATGTGTGTGTGTGTGTGTGTGTGTGTGTGTGTGTGTGTGTGTGTGTGTGTGTGTGTGTGTGTGTGTATGTGTATGTGTGTATGTGCATGTGTGTGTGTGTGTGTGTGTGTGTGCATGTGTACTCATCAATTTGTACTCACCTATTTGTGGTTGCAGGGGTCGAGTCATAGCTCCTGGCTCTGCTTCTTCACTAATTGCTACTAGGACTTCTCTCTCCCTGCTCCATCAAGCCTCGTCATAAAACTATGTATGGTTCCCGCCTCCACTACGTGGCTATTCCACTGCCTGACAACTCTATGACTGAAGAAATACTTCCAAACATCCCTTTGACTCATCTGGGTCTTCAACTTTCAATTGTGACCCCTTGTTTCTGTGGCCCATCTCTGGAACATGCTGTCTTTGTCCACCTTTGCTATTCTGCACAGCATTTTATATGTTGTTATCATATCTCCCTTGACCCTCCTGTCCTCCAGTGTCGTCAGGCCAATTTCCCTTAACCTAACCTTTCTTCGTAGGACAATACCATTAGCTCTGGGACTAGTCTTTCGCTAATTTCTTGACGTGCTTGACCAGGTGTGGATTCCTAATTGGTGCTGCATACTCCAGTATGGGTCTGACGTATATAGTGAACAGAGTCTTCAACGATTCCTTACTGAGGTATCGGAACGCTATCCTTATGTTTGCCAGACACCCGTATGCTGCAGCAGTTATCTGATTGATCTGTGACTCAGGAGATGTGCTCGGTATTATACTTTTACCTTGAGTAAGGTTTGCAGTCTTTGGCCACCTAGACTATACTGTGTCTGTAGTCTTCTTTGCCCTTCGCCGATCTTCATGACTTTGCATTTGGCAGGGTTAAATTCAAGTAGCCAGTTTCTGGACCAGGACTGTGGCCTGTAGTCCTCCCTGATCCTCGACCGATTTGATTCTCCTCATTACCATCACATCATCTGCAAACAAGGACACTTTTGAGTCTAACCCTTCTGTTATGTCATTCACATATATAAAAAACAGCATAGGTCCTAGGACTGACCCCTGTGGAACCCCGTTTCTCACAGGTGCCCGCTCTAACACCTCGTCACGTGCCATGACTCGTTGTTGCCTCCATGTCAGGCATTCTCTGATCCATTGCAGCGCCTTTCCTCTTATGTGGGCCTGATTCTCTAGCTTTTGCATTTACCTCTTGTGAGGAACTGTGTCAAAGACCTTCTTGCAATCCAAGAAAATGCAGTCTATCCACACCTCTCTCTCTTGTCTTACTTCTGTTACCTTGTCATAAAACTCCAATAGCTTTGTGACACAGGATTTTTCCTTCCTTGAAACCGTGCTGGCTGTCGATTATATGCTTGTTTCTTTCCAGGTGTTCCACCACTCTCCTCCTGATGATACTCTCCATAACTTTGCATACTATACACGTTAGTGACACAGGTCTGTAGTTTAATGCCTCGCGTCTGTCCCCATTTTTAAAAATTGGGACTACATTTGCAATCTTCCACACCTCAGGTAGTTGCCCAGTTTCAATGGATGTGTTGAAGATCTTTGTTAGAGGCACACACAGCATCTCTACTCCCTCTCTAAGGACCCATGGAGAGATGTTGTCTGGTCTGACGACCTTTGAGGTATCAAGTTCACATAGTAGCTTCTTCACCTCCTCCTCAGTTATGTGTACCTCATCCAGCACTTGTCGGTGTACCTCCCTGTTCTGATTTCCTGGAGTCCTACCTGTTTCCACTGTAACTACTTTAAATCTCATGTTGAGCTCCTCACATACCTCTTGGTCGTGTCTTGTGAACTCCCCAATATGCTTCCTTAGTCTGATTACTCTTGACTGTCGTTTTCCTCCTGATGTGGCTATACAACAGATTCGGGTCAGACGACTTTTGATGGTATGTCATTTTTGTATTGTCGCTCAGCCTCAATTCTTATCCGTGCATATTCGTTTCAGGATCTTCAACTAATCTCTTTATTTTCCTGGGTCCTTTGTCTTCTGTACCTTTTCCTTTCTTTAGTACACCTAGTTTTTGCCTCCCTACACCTTTGGGTGAACCAAGGACTCGTTCTGGTCTTCCCATTATTTCTGTTTCACTGGGAAACAAGCCTCTCCTGTGCCTCCTTGCATTTTGTTGTCACATAGTCCATCATTTCTTTTACTGGTTTTCCTGTCAGTTCTCTCTCACAGTGAACGTCTTGCAGGAAGTTCCTCATGGCTGTGTAGGCCCCTATTTCGTAGTTTGGTTTTCCCATCCTATTCCTGCTACTCTCACTACTTGTAGCTCAACTATGGAGTCAAAGCACAGAACCACATAATCACTAGCTCCAAGGGGTCTTTTGTTACATGAAATCCTGGATGTCTGAACTACTCAAGGTAAATACAAAGTCCAGTTTTGCTGGATCATCCTCTCCTTTCTCTCTGGTAGTGTCTCGAAAATGTTGATGCATGAGGTTTTCCAGTACAACATGCATTATCTTGGCTCTCCATGTTTTGGGACCCCCATGGGGCTCTAGGTTTTCCCAGTCAATCTCCTTGTGGTTGAAATCACCCATAACTAGTAACCTTGCTCCCCATGTGAGCTCTTCTGGCCAACTCGGCTAGTGTGTCGACCATTGCTCTGTTGCTCTCGTCGTATTCTTCTCTTGGCCTCCTGCAAATCTTTGGTAGGTTGTACATTACTGCAATTACCACCTATGACCCTCAGACTGAACTGTTTCTACTAAGTAGTCCCTTTTACCATACCATCCATTTTCTCAAATCGCCACTGGTTTTTAATGAGCAGTGCAACTCCTCCTTCCCCTCTCCTCCCACTATCTTTCCTGAGGATTTGATATCCGGGTGGAAAGATTGCATCTGTTATCATCCTGGTGAGTTTTGTTTCTGTGAGTGCTATTATGCCACACCTTTAACTTCTTTACTGTGGTCTGGGGGGTATGATGGTTTTGGGGAATTGGGAGACCTGATAAGGAACTACGTGGGGGTGGAGTTGGTAATGAGGTTGGTGCAGCCATTGGATATGGCATGTGTGTTTTGGGTTAGAATGTTTGGTTGCATTTGGGTTGTCCTGGTTGGGAAGCATCTGTAGGTGGTTGTGAGGGAGGCTGTATTTGATCTTCCTCCTGAGTCTGGGTTCTCCTGTCCATCTCCATTTTCACTTCTCTTTCCTCCTTTCATCTTTGTACCATCTCTCTCAGTTTCTGCCTTTCTTCTCGTGTTCTGTCGCGGTCGAGATACACCTTCTGGTACACCGGCATGCCCCTTAGTCTTGCTTTCTCCTGCAGGATCCTCTTCCGAGTCGATTCTCCCTTGAAAGTCGCTTTCACTGGCCGGGTTCTTCTTCTTGCAAAGCCCCCCTATTCTCCAAAAATTTTCCAGCTGGGTCATGTCATCTCCTATTGCTTTTATGATGCTTCCAATCGCTTTTTCTCTCCTTGTCTTCTTGCTTCATAAGTTTACCCTTCCACTTCCTGGAGCCCAAAAACAAAGACTGCATATCCCTATGTATCCACTGATTCGATTTAGTTGCCTCCATTGCAGCTTTCCTTTTTTCAATCTCTTCATTATCTGTTGTTTTTGGGCCTAGTGACCAGTCACTTTCCTTTCTCAGCTTTCCCCAGGCACTGCTGTGGTCTGTTAAGGCCTCTATGTATAGCTTAGCTCTTTCATTTTCTACAGTCCCCTCGATTATTCATGATGTGATCCTCTTTTTTTCTCGGGCTCCACGATGGTCTGATAGGGCCTCTGCATACAGTTTCGTTCCTTCATTCCCTATAGTCCTCTTGTTTGTGATGTCATGCCGACGTTGCTCTTTACTTCTTTAGGCTGTTTCAGATTTTTCAGTTCCTCTTCTAATCTCTGAATCTTAGCCTTTGCTACTGTGACTTGCATCTCTTACTTCCTGTTCTCAGCAGCTAGCCTTTCCTCCAGCTTCATGCTAAGCTAGAAGAGCTTAGCATTTTCATGTTCCCTTTCATGAGCTCTGCTACCCAATCTTCCTTCCCAGACTCATCCTCCAGTCCCCTGTTTTTCTGTCCTGCTCTCTGGTAACCCATTTTTTTTTTGATTGCCATGGAACGAAAAACTTATGTATTTCTATGTGGTTGTTTGTGATGTGTTTGTCTGAGAGTGTGTGTGGGTGAGACGGACGAGAGGAGACGAGGAACCTGGATAGTGGGGAAATAAGAGAGAGGTGGGGAGGGGGAAAAGGGGGAAAATGGAGAGAGAGAGAGGAGGAGGAGGGAGAAACAAAGGGGGAAGAGAAAATGGAAGAGGGAGGGTGAGAGTGGGGTATCAGGGGAGGGAGTGGGAGAGAGGTGGAGGAAGGTGTGGGAGGGGGAGAGAGTGTGTGTGGTTCTGTATATGTGGGAATGTACTCACCTAATTGTGATTGCAGGGGTCGAGACTCAGCTCCTGGCCTCGCCTCTTTGCTGATCACTACTAGGTCTTCTCTCTCTCTGCTTCCTGAGCTTTGTCATACCTCGTCTTAAAGCTATGTATGGTTCCTGCCTCCACTATGTCACTTGCTAGGCTATTCCACTTCCTGACGACTCTATGACTGAAGAAATACTTCCTAACATCCCTGTGGCTCGTCTGAGTCTTCAGCTTCCAATTGTGTCCCCATGTTTCTGTGTCCCCTCTCTGGAACAACCTATCTCTGTCCATCTTATCTGATCCACGCAGTATTTTGTATGCTGTTATCATGTCTCCCCTGACCCTCCTGTCCTCCAGTGTCGTCAGTCCAATTTCCCTCAACCTTTCTTCGTAGGATATACCCTTGAGCTCTGGAACTAGCCATGTTGCAAACCTTTGCACATTCTGTAATTTCTTGACGTGCTTGACCAGGTGTGGGTTCCAAACTGGTGCTGCATTACTCCAGTATAGGCCTGATGTACACAGTGTAAAGTGTCTTGAACGATTCCTTACTAAGGAATCGGAACGCCATTCTCAAGCTTGCCAGGCGCCCATATGCTGCAGCAGTTATCTGGATGATGTGCCTCCGGAGACATGCTAGGTGTTATGGTCACCCCAAGATCTTTCTCCTTGAACGAGGATGCAGTATTTGGCTACCTAGCCTATACTCTGTCTGCGGTCTTCTTTGCCCTTCTCTTATCTTCATAACTTTGCATTTAGCAGAGTTGAATTAAAGAAGCCAGTTGCCAGACCACATGTCCAGCCTGTCAAGGTCTCTTTGAAGTCCTGCCTGGTCCTCATCTGATTTAATTCTCCTCATTAACTTCACATCATCTGTGAAAAGGGACACCTCTGAGTCTATCCCTTCCATCACGTCATTCACATATACAAAAATAGCACTGGACCTAGGACCGACCCCTGTGGGACCCCACTCGTCACAGGTGCCCACTGTGGTACCTCATCCCGTACCATGACTCGTTATTGCCTCCCTGTCAGGCATTCTCTGATCCATTGCAGTGCCCTTCCTGTTATAGGCATCTGATCCTCTAGTTTCTGCACTCATCTCTTGTGAGGAACTGTGTCAAAGGCCTTCTTGAAGTCCAAGAAAATGCAATCAACCCACCCCTCGGTCTTGTGTCTTACTTCTGTAACTTTGTCACAAAACTCCAGAAGGTTTGTGGCAAAGAATTTGCCTTCCATAAATCCATGCTGGTTTGTGTTAATAATCTTGTTCCATTCCAGGTGCTCCACCACTCTCCTCCTGATAATCTTCTCCATGACTTTGCATATTATACACGTCAGTGACACTGGTCTGTAATTTAGTGCCTCTTTTCTGTCTCTTTTTTTAAAAATGGGAACTACATTTTTGCGGTCTTCCATACCTGAGGTAGTTGCCCAGTTTCAAGGGATGTGTTGAAGATTGTGGTTAATGGCTCACACAGTATATCTGCTCCCTCCCTGATGACCCACAGGGAGATGTAATCCGGTTCCATTGCCTTTGAGGTTTCAAGGTCACTTAGCAGCTTCTTCACCTCCTCCTCAGTTGTGTGTATGTCATCCAGCACTTGTTGGTGTATTCCCTGTTTGTGTCCCCCTCTGTCCTGTCTTTCCAGAGTCCTTCCTGTCTCCACTGTGAATGTTTCCTTAAATCTCGTGTTGAGCTCCTCGCATACCTCTTGATCGTTTCTTGTGAGTTCCCCACCGTCTTTTCTCAGCCTGATCACCTGGTCTTTGACTGTTGTCTTTCTCCTAATGAGGCTAAACAGCAGTTTTGGGTCTGACTTGACTTTCGATGCTATGTCATTTTCGTACTGTCGCTGGGCCTCCCTCCTTATCTGTGCTTATTCGTTTCTGGCTCTTCGACTGATCTCCTTGTTTTCCTGGGTCCTTTGCCTTTTGTACCTCTTCCATTCTCTAATGCACTTAGTTTTTTGCCTCCCTGCACTTTCAGGTAAACCAAGGACTCGCTTTGGTCTTCCCACTGTTTGTGTTGCCCTTGGGAACAAACCTTTTCTCTACCTTCTTGCATTTTGTTGTTACATATTCCATCATTTCATTTACTGACTTTCCTACCATGTCTCTGTCCCACTGAAACTCCCACGGGAAGTTCCTCATACTTGTGTAGTCCCCCTTTTTATAGTTTGGCTTTTCCCATTCGACTCCTGTTACCCTCTCCACTTGTAACTCTATGTAATCAAAACTCATGACTATGTGGTCACTAGCTCCGAGGGCCCTCTCATATGTGATGTCATCAATGTCTGAACTACTAAGGGTGAACACAAGGTCCAGTCTTGCTGGTTCATCCTACTCTCTCTCTCTGGTAGTGTCCATGATGTGTTATTGCATGAGGTTTTCCAGAACCACATCCATCATCTTGGCTCTCCATGTTTCGGGACCCCCATGAGGCTCCAGGTTTTCCCAATCGATTTCCCTGTAGTTGAAATCACCCATAATCGGTAACTTTGCTCTACACGAGTGAGCTCTTCATGCCACCTCAGCCAGTGTGTCCACCATCACTCTGTTGTTTTCATCATACTCCTCTCTTGGCCTCCTGCAGTTCTGTGGGGGGTTATACATCTCTGCAACGACTACCTTATGTTCCCCAGATTGAATTGTACCTACTATGTAGTCCCTTTCTCCAGTCTCGCCCATGCTTTCCATTTCCTCAAAACTCCATCGGTTTTTTATGAGCAGTGCAATCCCTCCTCCCCCTATGCTCCTTCTATCTTTCCTCAGGATCTGATATCCCAGTGGGAAGACTGTATCTGTTATTGTCTCAGTGAGTTTCATTTCTGTGATTGCTATGATGTCTGGGGACTTCTCGTTGATTCTTTCATGCCACTCCTCGTATTTATTTGCTATACCATCTGCGTTCATGTACCACACCTTCAACTTCTTGTCTATCATGGTGGACCTGGGAGAATATTGGGGTTGGGGGAGTGGTAGCCCTGGGGGGAGCCTATGGGGGTTTGTGGTGTGGGTGGGGTTTGTGATAGGGGGTGAGGGCAGAGGGAACAATGTGCAGGTTTTGGTTGAGCTTGTCCAGTTGCGTTGGGGTTGTCATGGTGTGGGTGGGGTTTGTGGTGGGGGGTGGAGGCAGAGTGTCCATAGGGGCAGCTGTAGGGGTGGGGTTTATGATGGGGGTGGTGGTAGAGGGAACAGTGTGCAGGTTTTGGTTTAGATTATTCAGTTGCTTCTGGGTTGTTGTGGTTGGAGTCCTTCTGCGGGTGTCTCTCTAGGGTGTATTTGTCCTTCCATCTGAGTCTGGGTTCTGCTCGCCTTCATCGATGCGTCCTGTTCCTCCTTTCATCTTTGTACCCTCTCTCTCAGTATCGTCCTTTCCTCCTGTATTCTGTTGCAATCTAGATAAACTCTCTGGTACTCTGGTTCGTCCCTCAGCCATGCTGTCTCCTGCAGGACCCTGGTTTGAGCCGATTCTGCAGTGAAGATTACTTTGACAGGCCGTCTCCTTCCACTTGCAAACCACCCAATTCTCCAAAAATTTGCACCTGATGCTTTCATGATACCGTCAATCGCTTTCTTCTTCCCCTGGTTTCTTTCATCGTAGGTCTCCCCTTCGACTTATTGGAGCCCGTAGACAAACACTGACCTCTCCCTCTCCTCCTCTCACTGTGTCTCTCTTTGTGTCCTCTGAGGTGTTTTAGCTCCTTCCATCGAAATGTTCCTTCCTTCAACCCTTGCCCTTGCTGCAGCCCATATGCTCAGTGGACTGTCTTCCCTGCTCAGTTGTTCCCTGCCACTGTAGTTGACTGTTAGAGTCTCTGCATATGTCATGTCTCCTTCATTGTCTTCAGGCTTCTCATTTGGTCTTCCTGTACTCATCTTTTCCTGAATCCCTACATCCCCCTCTTCTGGGACTGGTATAGAAGTTCCTGATGTCATGTCTGTACTGTCATCTGTCTCTCTAGTCTGTTTCAGGTTTTTTTAGCTCCTCTTCTAAGCACTTTATCTTATCTTCTGCTGCTAAGACTTGTAGTCCCCACTTCCTGCTCTCTTCAGCTATCCTCTCTTCCATTACCCTGCCGAGCTCTGCTAGCTTCCTTCCCCACTCTTCTTCCATTTTTGTGAGCTCTAACTCCCGATCTTCCCTCCCAGGTTCCTCCCTCCTGGGTTCGACCTCCAGACCCCTGGGTCTCCACCCTCTTGGGTTACCCATTTTTTTTTACCACAGAAAGAAGCTTGTGTGAGAGAGAGAGAAAGAGAGGGAGAGAGAGAGGGAGAGAGAGAGGGAGAGAGAGAGGGAGAGAGAGAGTGAGAGAGAGAGTGAGAGAGAGAGGGAGAGAGAGAGGGAGAGAGAGAGAGGGAGAGAGAGAGGTAGAGAGAGAGGGAGAGAGAAGGCTAGGGATGAGTGGGAAGAGAGGGAAGTGAGGGGAAGCCAGGGGAGAGGGGTAGGAGGAAAGGGAAGATGAATGGAAGGTGTGTGAGGGGGAGAGAGATAGAGAGAATGAGAGAGGGAGAGAGAAAGATAGAAAGAATGAGAGAGGGATAGAGAGGGAGAGGAAAGATGGATAGAGAGGGAGAGAGAGAAAGAGAGAGAGAGAGAGAGAGAGAGAGAGAGAGAGAGAGAGAGAGAGAGAGAGAGAGAGAGAGAGAGAGAGAGGGAGAGCAAGAGGGAGAGAAAGCGAGGGAGAGAAAGCGAGGGAGAGAAAGCGAGGGAGAGAAAGCGAGGGAGAGAAAGCGAGGGAGAGAAAGCGAGGGAGAGAAAGCGAGGGAGAGAAAGCGAGGGAGAGAAAGCGAGGGAGAGAAAGCGAGGGAGAGAAAGCGAGGGAGAGAAAGCGAGGGAGAGAGAGCGGGGGTGGGGAGAGAGGGACGGAGGGGGTGGGGAGAGAGGGACGGAGGGGGTTAGGGGGTATGCCAGGTCAGTTTTGACAAGCAGGCAGGAGTTTGAGGGGGAAGGAGTAGGAGGAAAAGAAAGATGAATGGAAGGTGTGTGTGTGAGATAGAGAGAACGAGAGGGGGAGGAAGATAGAAAGGGAGAGAGATAGAGAAGAGGGAGCGAGAGTGATTGATAGAGGGAGAGAGAGAAAGAAAGGTAAAGACGGAGAGAAAGATAGACAAGGAGAGAGAGAGAGAGAGAGAGAGAGAGAGAGAGAGAGAGAGAGAGAGAGAGAGAGAGAGAGAGAGAGAGAGAGAGAGAGAGAGAGAGAGAGAGAGAGAGAGAGAGAGAGAGAGAGAGAGAGAAAGAGAGATGGAACCACCTTTACTAGTAGTCAAGATAATGCGGACCTCTTTGCCGAACACTTTGCTACCAAAATGCAAATTCCAGATCCAGCAAGGGACCCTCCTTGGCTAGCTGCAAGAACTGTCAAAACTGTCAGTGGTGACAATAAGGCAGGAGGAGGTGTATTTCCTTCTTAAATCGCTTGACCAAGACAAGGCTGTGGGCCCAGACAAGTTGAGCCCAAGATTGCTGAGAAGATGTGCAGACCAGCTAGCAGCACCTCTAACTCGCATCTTTCAGCACTACCTAGTACAGTGTAAATGGCCCTCTCTGTGGAAAGAGGCAAATGTAGTCCCTGTTCACAAAAAGAAGAAGAGCAGAGCAGAAATCAGCAACTACAGACCAGTATCACTCCTGTCAATCACTGGTAAGATCCTTGAGACAATAATCTCAAGACAAATGACAGAGTTTTTTGACTACCACTCACTACTTTGTGACCATCAATATGGCCTCAGGAAAGGTTACTCTGTTGCTGATCTGTTGTTAAACCTCTCCACTAAGTGGTACCAGTTACTGGATGAATCCAAAGTCAGTTGTGTGGTAGCACTTGACATTGCTGGTGCTTTCAACTGGGTGTGGCACCAGGGCCTCTTTGCAAAACATCAAGCACTGGGAATTGCAGGCTCTACGCTATGTCTCCTCAGTGATTACCTTCATGGTAGATCTCTAAGGGTAGTTCTCAATGAAACGGAGTCAGCAAGACATCCTATTGGGGCAAGTGTTCCACAAGGAAGCGTGCTGGGACCATTGTTATGGAATGTCTACTTCAATGACCTTTTTCATCTCATCCCAGAATCCAATGCATATGCAGACGACTGTACACTGACATTCACTTATCCAAGAGAAGAAATGCCAGCTGCTCTAAGCTACATCAATCACCAGCTAAGAGCTATATCAGCTTGGGGAAATAAATGGCAAGTAACATTTGCACTTGAGAAAACGCAAATGATGATGGTCTCTAGGCACCATGATGGTAATGCAGGTGCAGCAGTAAGGATGAATGGGAGGGTGTTGGTACCTGGAGAAGAAGTTGATATTCTTGGGGATGAAATCTGACTCCAAACTGACCATGAAGAACTATGTTGTAAATCTTGCAAACAAGGCAGCCAGGAAGCTTACAGCACTTAGCCGTATCTCGCATCTGCTTGACAGTAGGGGTTGCAAGGTTCTGTACAAGGCACAAGTACGCTCACACCTTGAGTATGCTCCACTTTCTTTGTTTGCCTCCCCCCCCTCTCATCTGCGACTGCTTGACAGAGTAGAGAACAGAGCAAGACGTCTCATCTCTCGCCTGGACCCATCCTGGATAGATCTGTCATTTCAGCAGAGCCTTCATCACAGGAGGGATGTGGGTGGCCTTACTGTTATGTACAAGGCCAATATTATCAAAGTACCACACTTGGATCCACTTCGAGGACAGCGTGAAACAAGCTTTTATGCCACAAGACGGACAGAAAGCAGCAACTTCACACTGGCTGTACCCTTCTCCAGAACATCACTCTATCTGAGATCATATATACCCAGGATGACTCGAGAATGGAACACATTCGTACAGCATAATGATGTCAACGAGATAAAGTCAGTTGATCAAATGAAAATGCTGGCCCACAGAAGGCTTCAACTTCATCCTGTTCCCTACTTGTATGTCTCATAACAATAAAAATGCTTTCAAATGAGCTGATGTAGGTAACAGCTCTTAGCTTGCCAATAAAGTTAGGAATCCTTAACCTGTAAATAGCTTGTCAATAAAGCTAGGGATCCTTAACCTTGTCAAACCCTGATTAAAAGATATGTATATATATATATATATATATATATATATATATATATATATATATATATATATATATATATATATATATATATATATATATATATATATATATATATATATATATATATATATATATATATATATGTATATATATATATATATATATATATATATATATATATATATATATATATATATATATATTTATATATATATATATATATATATATATATATATATATATATATATATATATATATATATATATATATATATATATATATATATATATATATATATATATATATATATATATATATATATATATATATATATATATATATATATATATATATATATATATATATATATATATATATATATATAGGGAAGTACCACCTCTATAGCTGGAATGGGGACCCTTATCCTCAGAGAAGACAATAAACGTACCTCAGGAAAAACTCAAGAGAGAGAGAGAGAGAGAGAGAGAGAGAGAGAGAGAGAGATAAGATAAGATAAGATAAGATTTCGTTCGGATTTTTAACCCCGGAGGGTTAGCCACCCAGGATAACCCAAGAAAGTCAGTGCGTCATCGAGGACTGTCTAACTTATTTCCATTGGGGTCCTTAATCTTGACCCCCAGGATGCGACCCACATCAGTCGACTAACACCCAGGTACCTATTTGCTGCTAGGTGAACAGGACAACAGGTGTAAGGAAACGTGTCGAAATGTTTCCACCCGCCGGGAATCGAACCATTGCCCCTCCGTGTGTGAAGCGGGAGCTTTAGCCACCAGGCCACCGGGCCACAGAGAGAGAGAGAGAGAGAGAGAGAGAGAGAGAGAGAGAGAGAGAGAGAGAGAGAGAGAGAGAGAGAGAGAGAGAGAGAGAGAGAGAGGGTAGGCTCCAAAACCTGGTGGTCCCTGGTCTAGGACAGACAAGGTTATCTGCCTGATGAACTTATTCCACCTCTATATCGACAGGATGGGACCACCTCTACTAGTAGTCAAGAGAAGGCGGACCTCTTTGCTGAACACTTTGCTACCAAAATGTAAGTTTCTGATCCAGCAAGGGACCCTCCTTGGCTAGCTGCAAGAACTGTGTCAAAACTGTCAGTGGTGACAATAAGGCAGGAGGAGGTGCATTTCCTACTTAAATCGCTTGACCAAGAAAAGGCTGTGGGCCCAGACAAGTTGAGCCCAAGATTGTTGAGAAGATGTGCAGACTAGCTAACAGCACCTCTAACTCGAATCTTTCAGCACTGCCTAGTACAGTGTAAATGGCCCTCTCTATGGAAAGAGGCAAATGTAGTCCCTGTTCACAAAAAGAAGAGCAGAGCAGAAATCAGCAACTTCAGACCAGTGTCACTCCTGTCAATCACTGGTAAGATCCTTGAGACAATAATCTCAAGACAAATGACAGATTTTTTTGACTACCACTCACTACTTTGTGATCGTCAATATGGCTTCAGGAAAGGTTACTCTGCTGCTGATCTGTTGTTAAACCTCTCCACTAAGTGGCACCAGTCACTGGATGAATCCAAAGTCAGCTGTGTGGTAGCACTGGACATTGCTGGCGCTTTCGACCGGGTGTGGCACCAGGGCCTCTTAGCAAAACTTCAAGCACTGGGAATTGCAGACTTTATGCTATGTCTCCTCAGTGATTACCTTCATGGTAGATCTCTAAGTGTAGTTCTCAATGGAACGGAATCAGCAAGACATCCTATTGGGGCAAGTGTTCCACAAGGAAGCGTGCTGGGTCCATTGTTATGGAATGTCTACTTCAACGACCTTCTTCATCTCATCCCAGAATCCCATGCACATGCATACGACTGTACACTGACATTCACTTATCCAAGAGAAGAAATGCCAGCTGCTCTAAGCTACATCAAACACCAGCTGAGAGCAATATCAGCTTGGGGAAATAGATGGCAAGTAACATTTGCACCTGAGAAAACGCAAATGATGATCGTATCTAGGCACCATGATGGTAATGCTGGTGCAGTAGTAAGGATGAATGGGAGGATGTTGGCACCTGGAGAAGAAGTTGATATCCTTGGGGTGAAATTTGACTCCAAACTCACCATGAAGAACCATGTTGTAAATCTTGCAAACAAGGCAGCCAGGAAAGCTTACAGCACTTCGCCGTATCTCCCATCTGCTTGACAGTAGGGGTTGCAAGATCCTGTACGAGGCACAAGTACGCTCGCACCTTGAGTATGCTCCACTTTCTTGGTTTACCTGCCCCCCTCTCATCTGCGACTGCTTGACAGAGTAGAGAACAGAGCAAGACGTCTCATCTCTCGCCTGGACCCATCCTGGATAGATCTGTCATTTCAGCAGAGCCTTCAATATAGGAGGGATGTGGGTGGCCTTACTGTTATGTACAAGGCCAATATTGTCAAAATACCACACTTGGATCCACTTCGAGGACAGCGTGAAACAAGCTTTTATGCCACAAGACGGGCAGAAAGCAGCAACTTCACTCTAGCTGTACCCTTCTCCAGAACATCACTCCTTCTGAGATCATACATACCCAGGATGACTCGAGTATGGAACACATTCGTACAGGATAATGATGTCAACGAGATAAAGTCAGTTGATCAAATGAAAATGCTGGCCCACAGATGGCTCCAACTTCATCCTGTTTCCTACTTGTAAGTCTCATAACAATAAAAATGCTTTCAAATGAGCTGATGTAGGTAACAGCTCTTACCTTGCCAATAAAGTTAGGAATCCTTAACCTGTAAATAGCTTGTCAATAAAGCTAGGGATCCTTAACCTTGTCAAACCCTGTGTATTGAGAGAGAGAGAGAGAGAAGGGCAGAAAGGGGACTGGGAGGAGGGGAGAAAGGGACGGTGGGGGTTAGGAAGGTATGCGCGGTTAGGATGTCTAGTGGGAGGGTAGGTGTAAACGTGTATGTATGTGTGTGTGTACTCACCTAATTGTACTCACCTAATTGTACTCACCTAATTGTGGCTGCAGGGGTCGAGAATCAGCTCCTGGTCCCGCCTCTTCACTGATCGCTACTAGGTCCTCTCCCTCTCTGCTTCCTTAGCTTTGTCATACCTCTTCTTAAAGCTATGTATGGTTCCTGCCTCCACTACTTCACTTGCTAGGCTCTTCCACTTCCTGACGACTCTATGACTGAAGAAATACTTCCTAACATCCCTGTGACTCGTCTGAGTCTTCTGCTTCCAATTGTGATCCCTTGTCTCTGTGTCCCCTCTCTGGAACATCCTGTCTCTGTCCACCTTGTCTATTCCCCTCAGTATCTTGTATGTCGTTATCATATCCCCCCTGAGCTCTAGGACTAGCCTTGTTGCAAACCTTTGTACTTTCTCTAACTTCTTGACGTGCTTGACCAGGTGTGGGTTCCAGACTGGTGCTGCATACTCCAGTATGGGCCTAACATACACAGTGTACAGTGTCTTGAACGATTCCTTATTAAGGTATCGGAATGCTATTCTCAGGTTTGCCAGGCGCCCATATGCTTCAGCAGTTATTCGGTTGATGTGTGCCTCCGGTGACGTGCTCGGTGCTATGGTCACCCCAAGATCTTTCTCCCTGAGTGAGGTTTGTAGTCTTTGTCAACCTAGCCTGTACTCTGTCTGCGGTCTTCTTTGCCCCTTCCCAATCTTCATGACTTTGCATTTGGCAGGGTTAAATTCGAGAAGCCAGTTTCTGGACCAAGTGTCCAGCCTGTCCAGGTCTCTTTGCAGTCCTGCCTCATCCTCATCCGATTTAATTCTTCTCATCAGCTTCACATCATCTGAGAATAGGGACACTTCAGAGTCTATTCCTTCCATCATGTCGTTCGCACATATCAAAAATAGCACTGGTCCTAGAACTGACCCCTGTGGGACCCCGTTTGTGTGTGTGTGTGTGTGTGTGTGTGTGTGTGTGTGTGTGTGTGTGTGTGTGTGTGTGTGTGTGTGTGTGTGTGTGTGTGTGTGTGTGTGTGTTTGTGTGTTTGTGTGTACTCACTTAATTGTACTCACCTAATTGTGGTTGCAGGGGTCGAGACTCAGCTCCTGGCCCCGCCTCTTCACTGATCGCTACTGGATCCTCTCTCTCTCTGCTTCCTGAGCTTTGTCATACCTCTTCTTAAAACTATGTATGGTTCCTGCCTCCACTACTTCACTTTCTAGGCTATTCCACTTGCTGACAACTCTATGACTGAAGAAATACTTCCTAACGTCCCTGTGACTCGTCTGAGTCTTCAGCTTCCAGTTGTGACCCCTTGTCCCTGTGTCCCCTCTCTGGAACATCCTATCTCTGTCCACCTTGTCTATTCCCCGCAGTATCTTGTATGTCGTTATCATGTCTCCCCTGACCCTTCTGTCCTCCAGTGTCGTCAGTCCGATTTCCCTTAACCTTTCCTCGTACGACATTCCCTTGAGCTCTGGGACTAGCCTTGTTGCAAACCTTTGTACTTTCTCTAGACGTGCTTGACCAGGTGTGGGTTCCAGACTGTGCTGCATACTCCAGTATGGGCCTAACATACACAGTGTACAGTGTCTTGAACGATTCCTTATTAAGGTATCGGAACGCTATCCTCAGGTTTGCCAGGCGCCCGTATGCTGCAGCAGTTATTTGGTTGATGTGTGCCTCCGGTGATGTGCTCGGTGTTATGGTCACCCCAAGGTCTTTCTCCCTGAGTGAGGTCTGTAGTCTTTGTCCACCTAGCCTATACTCTGTCTGCGGTCTTCTTTGCCCCTCCCCAATCTTCATGACTTTGCATTTGGCTGGATTGAATTCGAGAAGCCAGTTACTGGACCACATGTCCAGCCTCTCCAGGTCTCTTTGCAGTCCTGCCTCATCCTCGTCCGATTTAATTCTTCTCATCAACTTCACGTCATCTGCGAACAGGGACACTTCAGAGTCTATTCCTTCCATCATGTCGTTCACATATATCAAAAATAGCACTGGTCCTAGAACTGACCCCTGTGGGACCCCGCTCGTAACAGGCGCCCACTGTGATACCTCTTCACGTACCATGACTCGTTGCTGCCTCCCTGTCAGGTATTCCCTTATCCATTGCAGTGCCCTTCCTTTTACGTGTGCCTGATCCTCCAGCTTCTGCACTAATCTCTTGTGGGGAACTGTGTCAAAGGCCTTCCTGCAGTCTAGGAAAACGCAATCTACCCAACCCTCTCTCTCGTGTCTTACTTCTGTTACCTTGTCATAAAACTCCAGGAGGTTTGTGATACAAGATTTGCCTTCCATGAACCCATGCTGGTTTTCATTTATAATCTTGTTCCTTTCCAGGTGTTCGACCACTCTCCTCCTGATAATCTTCTCCATGACTTTGCACACAATACATGTCAGAGACACAGGTCTGTAGTTTAGTGCCTCGTTTCTGTTTCCTTTCTTAAATATGGGGACTACATTAGCTGTCTTCCATTTCTCAGGTAGTTGCCCAGTTTCAAGGGATGTGTTGAAGATTGTGGTTAGAGGCACACACAGCATCTCTGCTCCTTCTCTAAGGACCCATGGGGAGATGTTGTCCGGTCCCATCGCCTTTGAGGTGTCAAGGTCACTTAAGAGCTTCTTCACCTCCTCCTCAGTTGTTCGTATGTCATCCAACACTTGTTGGTATATTCCCTCTTGATGTTCCCTTCTGTGCTGTCTTCCCACAGCCCTTCCTGTCTCTACTGTAAAAACTTCCTTAAATCTCCTGTTCAGCTCCTCACATACCTCCTGATCATTTCTTGTGAGTTCTCCACCTTCTGTCCTTAATCTGATCACCTGATCTTTGACTGTTGTCTTCCTCCTGATGTGGCTATACAACAGTTTCGGGACAGTCTTGATTCTCGATGCTATGTCATTTTCATACTGTCGCTGGGCCTCCCTCCTTACCTGTGCGTACTCATTCCTGGCTCTGCGACTGATCTCCCTATTTTCGTGTGTTCTCTGCCTTCTGTACTTTTTCCATTCTCTATTGCACTTTGTTTTTGCCTCCTTACACCGTCGGGTAAACCAGGGGCTCGTTCTGGTCTTCCCGTTGTTACTGTTGCCCTTGGGAATGAACCTTTCCACTGCCTCCTTGCATTTTGTTGCTACATATTCCATCATTTCATTTACTGGCTTTCCTGCCAGTTCTCTGTCCCACTGGACCTCCCACAGGAAGTTCTTCAACCCTATGTAGTCCCCTCTTTTATAGTCAGGCTTTTCCCATTCTACTCCTGTTATTCTCTCCACTTGCAGCTCTACTATGTATTCAAAGCACAGAACCACGTGGTCACTAGCTCCTAGGGGACTCTCATACTTGATGTCCTCAATGTCTGAGCTGCCCAGGGTGAACACAAGGTCCAATCTTGCTGGTTCATCCTCCCCTCTCACTCTGGTAGTGTCCTTAACATGTTGGTGCATGAGGTTTTCCAGCACCACGTACAACATCCTGGCTCTCCATGTTTCGGGACCCCCATGTGGCTCCAGGTTTTCCCAGTCAATCTCCCTGTGGTTGAAATCCCCCATAACCAGCAACTTTGCTCTGCTGGAGTGAGCTCTTCTTGCCACCTCAGCAAGTGTGTCCACCATTGCTCTGTTGCTCTCTTCATATTCCTCTCTTGGCCTCCTGCAGTTCTGTGGTGGATTATACATCACTGCAATGACCACTTTGTGTTCCCCAGACTGAAGTGTACCTGCTATGTAGTCTCTTTCTCCCGTCTCATCTATTCCTTCCATTTTCTCGAATTTCTATCTGTTTTTCACGAGCAGAGCAACCCCACCTCCCCCGGTGCCCCTTCTATCTTTCCTCATGATCTGGTATCCTGGTGGGAAGATTGCATCTGTTATTGTCTCTGTGAGTTTTGTTTCTGTAACTGCTATGATGTCTGGGGACTTCTCATTGATTCTTTCTTGCCATTCCTCATGTTTATTCGTTAATCCATCTGCATTTGTGTACCAAACCTTCAACTTCTGTTCTAATACTGTAACTGTGGTGCGGGGGGTGGAAACAGAGGGATCGGTGTGTGATGGTTGGTTTGGATTGTTCAGTTGCCTTGGGGGTGTCGTGGCTGGAGTCCTTCTGCAGGTGTTTCTGGGGGGTGCGCTTGTCCTTCCATTTGATCCTGGGTTATTCTGCTCTCCTTTTTCATTTCCTCCCATTTCTCCTTTCGTTTTTGAACTCTCTCTTTCATTGTCCTCCTTTCGTCCTGTGTTCTGTATCGATCGAGGTACACACTCCGGAACTCCTGCTTGCCTCTCAGCCGTGCTTTCTCCTGCAGGATCATGGTTCGGGTTGATTCTGCCTTGAAAATTACTTTGAGAGGCCGATTCCTTTTCTTTGTGAACCACCCAATTCTCCGAAAATTTGCCACCTGGGTCATGTGCCCCTCGCCTATCACCTTCATGATATCTTCAATCGCTTTTTTCTCCTCCTGCTTTCTTTCATCATAAGTTTCCCCTTTAGCTTCGTCTAGCCCATAGACAAACACGGATCTCTCCCTTTCCACCTCCCACTGTGACTCCCATTGCATCCTCTGATGTGTTTTAGTTTCTTCCCGTGGAGTGTTCCTTCCTTCAGTCCCTTCCCTAGTTATGGCCCCTATGCTTCTTGGTTTGTCCTTCCTGCTCACCTGTTCCTGGCCCCCACAGGTATCTGGTAAGGTCCTTGCACATGTCCTAGTTCCTCTAATGTCTTCCAACCTCTCAGTCTGTCTTAGTGTGCCCCCTGCCTTTGTTTAGGCCCCATGTGGGTTTGACAGGACCTCTGCATACAGTTTAGTTTCCATGCTTCCTTCAGACCTGTTATCTGTGTTTGATGTAGCCATTGCCGGTGCTACTTCTGTAATATCTTTGTCTCTGTGCTGTTTCAGATGTCTCAGCTCCTCTTCTAATCTCTCTATCTTGATTTCTGCTGCTGTGGCCTGTTGCTTCCACCTTCTGCATTCTGCTGCTAACTTCTCTTCCATCTTCCTTTCCAGCTCATCTAGTCTCCTTCCCCAGTCTTCCTCCCTTTTTTTGAGCTCTACCTCCCATTCCTCCCTCCCAGATTCGTCCTTGGAGCCCATTGTCCTCATCCTGGTTCTAGGTTCCCCCGTTCTCCACAGAAGGGGGGACGGGTGGTTAGGGGGAGGGGAATAGATGGTTAGGAGGAGAGGGGATGGATGGTTGTGGGGGAGGGGGAGGATGGTTATTGGAGGGATAGAGATAGTTGGGGGGGTTAGATGGTTTGAGGGAGAGAGGGGATGGATGGTTATGGGGGAGGGGGAGGATGGTTATTGGAGGGAGGGAAGTAGATGGGGGGGTTAGACGGTTTGGGGAGGGGTTAGTTGGTTTGGGGTAGGGGTAGGTGACTAAGGTGAGGTGGTTAGGGAAGGTGGAGGGGTGGTTAGGGGAGGGGGGTACGTGTTTGTGTCAAGTGGTGGAGGGTGTGTGTGTGTGTGTGTGTGTGGGTGTGTGTGGTGTGTCTGTGTGGTGTGTGTGGTGTGTGTGTGTATGTGTGTGGTGTGTGTGTGTGTGTGTGTGGTGTGTGTGTGTATGTGTGTGTGTGTGTGTGTGTGTGTGTGAGTGTGTGTGTGTGTGTGTGTGTGTGTGTGTGGGGTGTGTATGTGTGTGGTGTGTGTGTGTGTGTGTGTGTGGTGTGTGTGTGTATGTGTGTGTGTGTGTGTGTGTGTGTGTGTGTGTGTGTGTGTGTGTGTGTGTGTGTGTGTGTGTGTGTGTGTGTGTGTGTGTGTGTGTGTGTGTGTGTGTGTGTGTGTGTGTGTGTGTGTGTGTATCTGTGTCTGTGTGTGTGTGGGTTTACTGTGTGAAAAGTAATGGGTGGGATTGTATGTTACGGTTTATGAGTACATATGTTAAATCTGCGTGTGACACATGGTCTACAGTGTTCCTCTATCTGATCTGATCTGACTCATACCCGCCTCCTAGTTTGCCTTTATGCTTTTCCTTCTTCCTAGTCTAATAGACTCCAGTGTGGTTTGCCTTGTTCTACTATAAATTACCAATTGTTATATGTTATTGAGTATATGATATCCTATTCTTTATCGTCCTAGGAGAGTTGGACAGTTCACAAACAGCTTGGCGGATAGTTGCAACTCACACACGACTCCCCA
Organism: Cherax quadricarinatus; assembly: GCF_038502225.1. Taxonomy (NCBI): domain Eukaryota; kingdom Metazoa; phylum Arthropoda; class Malacostraca; order Decapoda; family Parastacidae; genus Cherax; species Cherax quadricarinatus. Next base: position 41,096,079 of record NC_091317.1, read on the forward strand.
AAAACCACGCAAAGGTGAAATACTTGCGATGCATCTTGTAGCAACCTGTAGATTGTTCAAATCGATGTGATATCCTGGCATATATCCACTTCCGTTTCTTGTCGATATATAATATAACCTATTAACAGTATTCCTTTCACTGGTCACACATTTACTTCACTTTATTATCTTTCTTGGATGACCCGTGGCAACGTCTTCTGGACCCCCACTGACTTGCGCCACCAAATATCACTTTCTAGTTCACCTATTGTGGCTCTCCTCACAATTATATGGCTTAAGGCATCTTGTAAATCTCTTCACAAATTGTTCACTACCCTGACACACTTAATGACGTTTGCAGTTCCCTGGGTAGCCCTCAAAAACGCTCATATTCATGGAGCACTAAAGTTGTGACTCGCGCATGCGAGTGGCTGAAGAAATGCTTCCTAACATCCCTGTGATTCATCTGTGTCTTCAACTTCCAACTGTGTCCCCTTGTTGCTGTGTCCAATCTCTGGAACATCCTGTCCTTGTCCACCTTGTCAATTCCTCTTAGTATTTTGTATGTCGTTATCATGTCCCCCCTATCTCTCCTGTCCTACAGTGTCGTCAGGTTGATTTCCCTTAACCTCTCCTCGTAGGACATACCTCTTAGCTCTGGGACTAGTCTTGTTGCAAACCTTTGCACTTTCTCTAGTTTCTTTACGTGCTTGGCTAGGTGTGGGTTCCAGACTGGTGCCGCATTCTCCAATATGGGCCTAACGTACACGGTGTACAGGGCCCTGAAGGATTCCTCATTAAGATGTCGGAATGCTGTTCTGAGGTTTGATAGGCGTCGATATGCTGCAGCAGTTATTTGGTTGATGTGCGCTTCAGATGTGCCTGGTGTTATACTCACCCCAAGATCTTTTTCCTTGAGTGAGGTTTGTAGTCTCTGTCCCCCTAGACTGTATTCTGTCTGCAGTCTTCTTTGCCCTTCCCCAATCTTCATGACTTTGCACTTGGTGGGGTTGAACTCCAGGAGCCAATTGCTGGACCAGGTCTACAGCCTGTCCAGATCCCTTTGTAGTTCTGTCTGGTCTTCGATTGAATGAATTCTTCTCATCAACTTCATGTCATCTGCAAACAGAGACACTTCGGAGTCTATTCCTTCCGTCATGTCGTTCACAAATATCAGAAGCAGCACCGGTCCTAGGACTGACCCCTGTGGGACCCCGCTGGTCACAGGTGCCTACACTGACACCTCGCCACGTACCATGAGTCGCTGCTGTCTTCCTGACAAGTATTCCCTGATCCATTATAGTGCCTTCTCTGTTATCCCTGCTTGGTTCTCCAGTTTTTGCACTAATCTCTTGTGAGGAACTGTGTCAAATGCCTTCTTACAGTCCAAGAAAATGCAACCCACCCTCCCCTTTCTCTTGTCTTACTGCTGTCACCATGTCATAGAACTCCATTGGGTTTGTGATACAGGATTTCCCGTCCCTGAAACCATGTTGTCTGCTGTTGATGAGATCATTCCTCTCTAGGTGTTCCACCACTCTTGTCCTGATAATTTTCTCCATGACTTTGCATACTATACAAGTCAGTGACACTGGTCTGTAGTTTAGTGCTTCATGTCTGTCTCCTTTTTTAAAGATTGGGACTACATTTGCTGTCTTCCATGCCTCAGGCAATCTCCCTGTTTCGATAGATGTGTTGAATATTGTTGTTAGGGGTACACATAGCGCCTCTATTCCCTCTCTCAGGACCCATGGAGAGATGTTATCCGGCCCCATTGCCTTTGAGGAATCTAGCTCACTCAGAAGCCTCTTCACTTCTTCCTCGGTTGTGTGTACTGTGTCAAGCACTTGGTGGTGTACCCCACCTCTCCGTCTTTCTGGAGCCCCTTCTGTCTCCTCTGTGAACACTTCTTTGAATCTCTTGTTGAGTTCTTCACATACTTCACTGTCATTTCTTTTTACCTTTCCTCCGTCCTTCCTTAGCCTGATTACCTAGTCCTTGACTGTTGTTTTCCTCCTGATGTGGCTGTATAACAGCTTCGGGTCAGATTTGGCTTTCGCTGCTATATCGTTTTCATATTGTCGTTGGGCCTCCCTTCTTATCTGTGCATGTTCATTTCTGGCTCTACGACTGCCCTCCTTGTTCTCTGGGTCCTTTGCCTTCTATATTTCTTCCATTCCCTAGCACACTTGGTTTTTGCTCCCCTGCACCTTTGGGTGAACCATGGGCTCATCCTGGCTTTTTCATTATTCCTGTTACCAAAAGGGTACAAACCTCTCCTCAGCCTTCTTGCACATGGTTGTTACATATTCCATCATCTCATTAACTGGTTACTCTGCCAGTTCTCTGTCCCACTGAACCCCATTCAGGAAGTTCCTCATTCCCGTGTAGTCCCCTTTCTTTTAGTTTGGCTTCATTCGCCCTGGCCTTCCTGCTTCCCCCTCTACTTGTAGCTCTACTGTGTATTCGAAGCTTAAAACCACATGATCGCTGGCCCCAAGGGGTTTTTAATATGTGATGTACTCAATATCTGCACTACTCAAGGTGAATACTAATTCCTGTCTTTCTGGTTCATCCTCTCCTCTCTCTCTTGTAGTGTCCCTTACATGTTGGTACTTGTGTGTGTGTGTACTCACCTAGTTGTACTCACCTAGTTGAGGTTGCGGGGGTCGAGTCCGAGCTCCTGGCCCCGCCTCTTCACTGATCGCTACTAGGTCACTCTCCCTGAGCCGTGAGCTTTATCATACCTCTGCTTAAAGCTATGTATGTGTGTGTGTGTGTGTGTGTGTGTGTGTGTGTGTGTGTGTGTGTGTGTGTGTGTGTGTGTGTGTGTGTGTGTGTGTGTGTGTGTGTGTGTGTGTGTGTGTGTGTGTGTGTGTGTGTGTGTGTGTGTGTGTGTGTCTGTGTGTTTGCATCATGCCGAAAAGGCAAAACAGATCAATTAGCAAGAAGTGATTTAAAATTAAGTCCTTTGTAAAATTTTCTCTTATACGTTTAAAGATATATTTTTTTTTTATATATGTTAATGTAAAAATTATTATTTATTTTTTTATTATCACACTGGCCGATTCCCACCAAGGCAGGGTGGCCCGAAAAAGAAAAACTTTCATCATCATTCACTCCATCACTGTCTTGCCAGAAGGGTGCTTTACACTACAGTTATAAAACTGCAACATTAACACCCCTCCTTCAGAGTGCAGGCACTGTACTTCCCATCTCCAGGACTCAAGTGCGGCCTGCCGGTTTCCCTGAACCCCTTCATAAATGTTACTTTGCTCACACTCCAACAGCACGTCAAGTCCTAAAAATCATTTGTCTCTATTTGCTCCTAACATGTTCACACACGCTTCCTGGAAGTCCAAGCCCCTCGCACACAAAACCTCCTTTACGAACTTCCACTACAGATTTATACACTCTCAAAGTCATTCAATTTTGTTTCAACGTTTCTATTTGTCCGAACCACCTCAATAACCCCTCTTCAGCCCTCTGGATAATAGTTTTGGTAATCCCGCACCTCATCCTAATTTCAAAACTATGAAAACTCTGCGCTATGTATTCACACCACACATTGCCCTTAGACATGACATCTCCACTGCTTGTAGCCTTCTTCTTGTTGCAAACATTCATCACTCATGCTTCACACCCATATAACAACATTGGTATAACTATACTCTCATATATTCCCCTCATTGTTTCTAAGGATAAATTTTTTTTATCTCCACAGATTCCTCCGTGCATCACTCACTCTTTTCCCTCTCATCAGATCTATGATTCACCTCATCCTTCATAGATTCATCTGCTGACACATCCACTCCTAAATATCTGAATACATTCACCTCCTCCATACTCTCTCCCTCCAATCTGATATCCAATCTTTCGTTACCTAATTTTTTTTGCTATCCTAATCACCTTACTCTTTCCTATATTCACTTTTAATTTTCTTCTTTTACATACCCTACCAAACTCATCAACTAACCTTTGAAACTTCTTTTCAAAATCTCCCAAAAGCACAGTGTCAACATCAAAAGCAACTGTGACAACTTTCACTATGTGTTAGATTCTTTAACTTTTAACTCCACTCCTCTTGCCAACACCCGAGCATTCACTTCTCTCTCAACTCCATCTATAAATATATTGAACACCAATGGTGACATCACACATCATTGTCTATGGCCTACTTTCACTGGGAAATAATCTCCCTCTCTCCTACATACTCTAACCTGAGCCTCACTATCCTCATAAAAACTCTTCACAGCTTTCATTAACCTACCTCCTATTCCATACATCTCCAACATTGCCCTCCCCCTCCCCCCACTATCCACCCTGTCATACACCTTTTCCAAATTCATAAATGAAACAAAAACCTCTCTACCCTTATCTAAATACTGTTCACCTATAAATTTCACTGTGAACACGTGGTCTACACACCCCCTACATTTCCTAAAGCCTCTTTGTTCATCTGCTATCCAACTCTCCTCCTTACACTTAATTCTTTCAACTATAGCTCTACCATACACTTTACCAGGTATACTCAACAGACTTATTCCCCTATAATTTTTGCACTCTCTTTTGTCCCTTTGCCTTTATTCAAAGAAACTATGCATGCTCTCTGCCAATCCCTAGGTACCTTACCCTCTTCGATACATTTATTAAATAAAAGCACCAATCTCTCCAAAACTTGTCATGTAGGAGGGTATGGAATGTAAGGGGTAATATGGGAGTAATGTGAGGGAGTTGGCAGGAGAGGTGGGCGAGAGGTGAATCGAGGCGGAGGTAAGCAATGTGAGGTCACTGGTGACTACATATTCACCTCTCATTACTCTACCCACCACACTACTCACCCTCTCACTACTTGAAATAAAATAATGAATAAATGAAGAAAAGAGCAAATAATGGGGACAGTGAATATTACTGTTCTTCTCAAACACAGTTTATTATTAAGTCTTTGTACAATAATATATTTGGGAACAGGAGTACATTATTGTGTTTAGATAAATGGGGTGGTATGTATAAGCAGTGAGACAGGGAATACAATCAACTTGACGAAACAGAATATAACTTACAATATAGTTCAGAGGACAGTTCCCCAAAGGAACTAAGCCACAGGTCCCAAGACCTATACAGCACGAGTACTGCTCCAAGCCAGTACTCTGCCCAATGTCTCCAACAGTCTCCTCCCGAGACTCTCCAGCTCAGCTCTGCTCACAGGCCAGAGCTCTGCTCGACTCTCCAGCAGCCTTCTCCCGAGCTCTGTCTACCGGCCAGAGCTCCTTTCGAAGTCTCTGTGCTCAGAGCTCTGCACCCAGGCCAGAGCTCCGCATGAATCTCCCCTGCTCAGCTGTTCCTTGGGCTCATATGGTGGTCCATTACCCCCCCCCCCAATTGGGTGTGCACCACGTGTACGACCTGACGCCGAGATCTGACACCAGTGACGAACAAAGGAGCTGAGACTTAAGCCAAAAAGGAGTGGCTGCTTAGCCACTTGCCAAGGCAAGGTGACCATATAATTAAGTCTTCTTAGAGACCTCACAAGCCCTGCTGAACTACATCACATCCCCCTTTCTCCCCCAGTTTAAAATAACTGAGAACTAGGACAATTTGTCCTGAGTTATTAGACTATTTTAATCCTAACCCCTTAATTCTATTACAATACAAAGACAAAATTATACATTGCATAATAAAAAATTATTCAACTACATATATTTCCCTCAACCTTCTCATCTCCCACAAGGCAGCATAATCAGTACACCTGGCAGTTGACCAGCATAATAGTTGCTCTCTGGTGCAAAGCTTCCTTACCTGTCATTTCTCCTTAAACCTAAATATCGGGCTCCAGTGCCTTCCCTACTTCTACTAGAAATGCACTAGCCAATGCTAGTCACCCTCGCACGTTAACCATTGGGCCAAACCTCTCTAGGCTTCTATGGCATGGGAAAACTGCTCCAACGGGTTGCATTCTTTCAAGTAACTGCAACTGGACCACTTCACGACCACCAAGGTCGCATTTTCGGCACACTTCACATGCACACTACAACATCTGAAAATCGAGACAGGGCAGGCATCGCAGCTAAGACCCTCCATTATCCTATGCCACTACTAGGATTCACTGGCCTCATAAAACAAGGCGACCATGATCACTGGACCGTATTAAAGGTCACCTTATTTCACACAGGTAACACTAACACTTCTGGCAAGTCAAAGTAGGCTGGGGACATCTCACACTCTTAATTGTCTCTCATGGCTGGCAGGGCATCCTCGCATACCGGTCCTACAGGTCGACCAGCAAGGCAGGATACACCTTCATACCGCCCTTGAAAGCAGGCTGGTCCCAGCAGCTAGAGTGCATCTCCGCGGCTCACATCCTTCCACATCTCCAAAGATGGCAACTCCTTCATAGTAGATTCTCCTGTCCTGGCACACCAGCCAGAATCCCTCACACACCACTGCAGCATCACCGCCATCTCCTCCTCTTGAGCTAGGCAGCATCGCAGCATCACAGCATGGCCACAGCATATCCATCATCACAGCACGGCCATATCACAGCAGCACACAACACGGCCACAGCATCGCAGCACGGCTACAGCATCGCAGCACGGTCCCAGCATCTCAGCATCAGAGCACGGCCGCAGCATCTCAACATCACAGCATGGCCGTATCACAGTAGCACACAGCACGGCCACAGCATCGCAGCACGGCTACGGCATCCCAGCACGGCCACAGCATCCCAGCACGGCTACAGCATCGCAGACAGCATCACAGCAGTCGACATCAGCAGTAGCAGGCTATGGTCAGTTGCTCGAGGTGAGGTGAGGTCACTTCAGGTCATCAACAGCAGGTGAGGTCACCTATCCTGGCAACTGCGGGTAACTGGAGGTCCGCGGGTGATGGTCACAGAGGCTGGGTGATGCAGACACCCACTACACTGGATGACAGACCAGGGCAGCAATACATCTACTGGGGCACTTCAGCTGGGTGACTGGGCACATCAGGTGGATAGCAATCATAGGCAACTCTTCAATGGGTGACAGTTGTGGGTGAGTCTTCCAAGGCGGGCTGGGTGACTTCTCATTCCTCTGTAAATATTCAATTTCGGCCAGTAATTGCTTACCACAAATACTGATATTCTCCACCATTTATCCCAAACCAACAACCAACTCCACCAAATATAATATTACACCCAAACAGCTATTCAGACCCACCGTCAAAAAAAGGTCAGTTAAGGTCAATAGGATTATAATATCACACAGATATTTACTTTAGCTTTACACACAAAAAAAAACAATGATAGCATAACATAAGTATAACCGAGCAGTCAAAAATAAGGCACATGGGACTGGTTCCTTCTATAAAAATAAGAACTACCACCGCTAAGAAAACTTGTCATGTAGGGGGGTATGGAATGTAAGGGGTAATATGGGAGTAAGGTGAGGGAGTTGGCAGGAGAGGTGGGCGAGAGGTGAGTCGAGGCGGAGGTAAGCAATGTGAGGTCACTGGTGACTACATATTCACCTCTCATTACTCTACCCACCACACTACTCACCTTCTCACTACTTGAAATAAAATAATGAATAAATGAAGAAAAGAGCAAATAACGGGGACAGTGAATATTACTATTCTTCTCAAACACAGTTTATTATTAAGTCTTTGTACAATAATATATTTGGGAACAGGAGTACATTATTGTGTTTAGATAAATGGGGTGGTATGTATAAGCAGTGAGACAGGGAATACAATCAACTTGACAAAACAGAATATAACTTACAATATAGTTCAGAGGACAGTTTACCAAAGGAACTAAGCCACAGGTCCCAAGACCTATACAGCACGCTTACTGCTCCAAGCCAGTACTCTTCCCAATGTCTCCAACAGTCTCCTCCCGAGACTCTCCAGCTCAGCTCTGCTCACAGGCCAGAGCTCTGCTCGACTCTCCAGCAGCCTTCTCCCGAGCTCTGCCCACTGGCCAGAGCTCCTCTCGAAGTCTCTGTGCTCAGAGCTCTGCACCCAGGCCAAAGCGCCGCATGAATCTCCCTTGCTCAGCTGTTCCTTGGGCTTATATGATGGTCCAAGCACCCCCTCCAATTGGGTGTGCACCACGTGTACGACCTGACGCCGAGATCTGACGCCATTGACGAACAAAGGAGCTGAGACTTAAGCCGAAAAGGAGTGGCTGCTTAGCCACTTGCCAAGGCAAGATGACCATATAATTAGGTCTCCTTAGAGACCTCACAAGCCCCGCTGAACTACATCACAAACTATATCCTCACCTGCTTTCAACATTTCTATCTTTATTCCATCACTCCCAGTTACCTTACCACCTTTCATTCTACACACTTCCTCACGAACTTCCCTCACACTCACAGCTCCTTGACCTATACACGAAATCACAGCTTCCATATTTTCATCAACATTAAACAATTCCTCAAAATATTCCCTCCATCTTCCCGATAACTTTAACTCTCCATTTAATAACTCTACTCTCCTATTTTTAACTGTCAAATCCATTCGTTTCCTAGGCTTCCTCAACTTATTAATCTCACTCCAAAACTTTTTCTTATTTTCAACAAAATTTGTTGATAGCATCTCACCCACCCACTCTTTCATTTGGTCTCTTTTTACATTGCCTCACCATTCTCGTAACTTCTCTTTTTCTCTTCATAAACTCCTCCCTAATTGCACCACTTCTTCTTTGTAAAAAACTCTCATATGCTAACTTTTTCTCTACTACTACGCTCTTTACATCAACATTTCATCAATCGCTCTTCTTCCCTCCTGCACCCACATTCATGTAACCACAAACATCTGCTGAACACTCTAGCACTACATTCATAAACCTAGCCCATACATCTTCAACCTCATTGCCTATACTCTTACTAGCCCATCTACCCTCCAACAGTTTTTTATATCTTTCCCTAACTGCCTCCTCCTTTAGCTTATAAATTTTTACCTCTCTCCTACGTGTTGCTTCCATTTTCCTTGTATCCCATCTACCTTTTACTCTCGCTGTAGCGACAACTAAAAAGTGATCTGATATATCGGTGGACCCTCTATAAACATGTACGTCTTGAAGTAAGTCTACTTAACAATCTTTAATCTACCAATACGTAGTCCATCAAACTATTGTCATTATGCTCTATATCATATCTTGTATAGTTTATATCTTCCTTTATCTTAAAATATGTATTACCTATAACCAAACCCCTTTCTACACAAAGTTCAATCAAAGAGCCCCACATTATCATTTACACCTGGCACCCTAAAATTACCTTCCACGTTTCTCCTACTTTAGCATTTAGGACCCTTACCACAACTACTCTCTCATTTGGTTCAAAGGTTCCTATACACTCACTCAATCATATATATATATATATATATATATATATATATATATATATATATATATATATATATATATATATATATATATATATATATATATATATATATATATATATATTTATGTATATATATATATATATATATATATATATATATATATATATATATATATATATATATATATATATATATATATATATATTTATATATATACGTAGCATTGATCAATAACAACACTGCGCTAGCCAAGGAGTCAAACCCATGCTGTTTTGGCCCGCCTCATGGTGAGAGAAAACGCATGAATCTTTAGACCACTAGACTACACAATCTTTAACAATGGCGCATCCAGTTGTTCCCTGGGTGCAGTAATATAATATACTGCTTGTTGAGCTAGTACACAAACGGGGTAGAAAGAAATTAGCTCAGAGGAGTCCACACCAGATGACACCCGAATCTGCACACTCCATTACAGACACTGCAAGGCTCCAGGCGGACGTCAACCAAATCTTTCAATGGGCTGCAGAAAACAATATGAAGTTCAACGATGAGAAATTTTAATTACTCCGATATGGTAAACACGAGGAAATTAAAACTTCATCAGAGTACAAAACAAATTCCGGCCACAAAATAGAGCGAAAAAACAACGTCAAAGCCCTGGGAGTGATCATGTCGGAGGATCTCACCTTCAAGGACCATAACATTGTATCAGTCGCAGCTGCTAGAAAAATGACAGGATGGATAATGAGAACCTTCAAAACTAGGGATGCCAAGCCCATGATGACACTCTTCAGGTCACTTGTCCTATCTAGGCTGGAATATTGCTGCACACTAACAGCACCTTTCAAGGAAGGTGAAATTGCTGACCTAGAAAATGTACAGAGAACCTTCACAGCTCGCATAACGGAGATAAAACACCTCAATTACTGGGAGCGCTTGAAGTTCCTGAACCTGTATTCCCTGGAACGCAGGCGGGAGAGATACATGATTATATACACCTGGAAAATCCTAGAGGGACTAGTACCGAACTTGCACACGAAAATCACTCACAACGAAAGCAAAAGACTTGGCAGACGATGCAACATCCCCCCAATGAAAAGCATGGGTGTCACTAGCACGTTAAGAGACAATATAATAAGTGTCAGGGGCCCGAGACTGTTCAACTGCCTCCCAGCATACATAAGGGGGATTACCAATAGACCTCTGACAGTCTTCAAGCTGGACAAGCACCTAAATCACTGGACAAGCACCTAAAGTCGTTACCTGACCAGCCGGGCTGTGGCTCGTACGTTGGATTGCGTGCAGCCAGCAGTAACAGCCTGATTGATCAGGCTCTGATCCACCAGGAGGCCTTGTCACAGACCGGGTCGCGGGGGCGTTGACCCCAGAACTCTCTCCAGGTAAACTCCAGGTAACCACCGTATGTCCTTCGATGGTGGGTACAACATCTAGCTTGGCTGGATGCACCATTGTTAAGGATTGTGTGGTCTAGTGGTCTAAAGCGCCATGTGTTTTCTCTCACCATGAGGTGGGCCAAAACAGCATGGGTTCGACTCCTTGGCTAGTGCAGTGTATATATATACATATATATGTATTCATTTATTTATATAGATTCAGACAGGGTAAAATTTAAACACCTGTTGGAAGAAAGGTGGGCTAGAGTATAGGAAATGAGGGTGAAAAGGTATAGGAAATGAGGGTGAAAAGGTATAGGAAATGAGGGTGAAAAGGTATAGGAAATGAGGGTGAAAAGGTATAGGATAGCTTTAAAAATATAATGTTAGAGAGTTCAGCAGAAGTGTGAGTTACAGAGAAGTGAGTGCGGGAGGAAATATGAGGTAAAGAGAGAAATGTAAAAGGTGAGGAATTAGAGAGTGGATGAGATACAACCAATAAATTTTGCTAAGAATAAGAACAAGTTTTGGAGTGAGATTAATAAGTTAAGAAAGCCTAGTGAACGAATGGATTTGACAGTTAAAAATATGAGTTATTGGATGGAGAGTTGGAAGTATAGGGAAGATGGAGGGAATATTTGGAGAAACAGTTAAATGTTGATGAAGATAGGAGTAAGACGGAGAGCAGGATTGCAAATGAACAAAGAGGCTTTAGGGAGGGTACGGGGTGTGTAGACAAAGTGTTTATAGTGAAGTATATAGGTTAACATTATTTAGATATGGATTTCGGAAAGGCATATGACAGGGCAAATAGGAGAGCAATGTGCCATAGTATGGAATAAGTGGTAGGTTAATTAAAACAGTTAAGAGTTTTTACGAGGATAGTGAGGCTAGAGTATGTAGGACAAAGGGAGATTACTCCCCAGAGAAAGTAGGCTCTAGACAGGGATGCTTGATGTCACTATAGTTGATCAATATATTTACAGATTGGGTTGTAAGTGAATGCTCGGGTGTTGGCAAGAGGTTTGGGATTATGAGATAAAGAATCTAACACAAAGTGAGAGTTATTACAGTTGCTTTTTGCTGATGACACTGTGCTTTTGGGAGATTCTCAGGAGAAGCAGCAGAGGTTGGTGAACGATTTTGGAAAGGTATGTGAAAGAAGGAAATTAAAAGTGAACGTATGAAAGAGCAAGGTGATGAGGATAAAAAAATTTAGGTAATGAAAGATGGGATATCAGCTTCGAGGGAGTATGGAAGAAGTGAATGTATTCAGATATCTAGGAGTGGACTTGTCAGCAGATGGGTTTATGAAAGACAAGGTGAATCATAGAATTGATGAAGGGAAATAAAAGGAATGGAGCAGTGAGGAGTCTGTGGAGACAAAGAACGTTATCCATGGAATCAACGAGGTGAATGTATGAGAGTATAGTGGGTGTGAAGCATGGGTGGTGAATGTTGCAACAATAAGAAGTCTGGAGGCAGTGGAGATGTATCTGAGAACATTGTGCAGTGTGAATATAATGCAGAAAATCAGTAGTTTGGAGATTAGAAGGAGATGCAGGTGGTTTGAAATTTAGAGAGGATGGAACAAAAAAGAATGACTTTGAGGGTATATAAACCTGTAGTAGAAGGAAGGCAGGGTACGGGTCAGCCTGAGAAAGGTTAGAGGGAGGGGGTAAAGGAGATGTTTCGTAAGAGGGGTTTGGACTTCCAGCAAGCGTGCGTGAGTGTGTTAGATAGGAGCGAGTGGAAATAAATAGTTTTCATGACTTGACGTGCAGCTTCCGGGTGGATCCTGCCTCCACTATTTCACCCTCCAGACTGTTCCGATTCCCTGACAACTCTAAGGGTGAACAAAGACTTCCTAACATCCCTATGACTCATCTGAGTTGTTAACTTCCAGTTGTGTCCCCTTGTTCCTGTGTCCCATCTCTGAAGCATTCTGGCCCTATTCACCTTATCAATTCCTCTCAATATTTTATACGTCGTTATCCATTCTCATAGAACATACCAATGAGCTCCAGGACTAGTGTTGTTGCAAACATTTGCACTTTATCCAAATTCTTGACGTGTTTCACGAGGTGTGGGTTCCATTCTGGTTTTTTGTTCTCTAATATTGGCCTGACGAACATGGTGTACAGTGACTTGAATGACTCATTACTTAGATGTCGAAATGCTGTTGTTAAGTTTGCTAGGTGCCCATATGCTGCAGTGGCTATTAGGCTGATGTATGCCTCAGGGAGATGCTCGGTATGATGCTCACCTCAAGATCCATTTCATTGAGTTAGTTTTGCAGTCTTTGGCCTCGTAGCCTGTACTCCATCTGCGGTCTTCTTTGTCCTTCCCAAAGCTTCATGACTTTGCATTTGGTGGGGATAAACTCCAGGAGCCATTTGCCGCAACAGGCTTGTAGCCTGTCCAGATCTCCTTGTAGGCTTACCTGATCCTCGTATTCTCTATTAGTTTCACATCGTCTACGAGCAAGGGACACCTCTGAATGTATCCCTTCCGTGTCCCGTAGCTCGGTTGCTAGCACACTACTCACACAGTGAGGTCCTTGTTGTTCTTGTTCACCTAGCACTAAAATAGGTGTGGGTCGCATCCTGAGGACAAAATTGACCTAATTTGCCCGAAATGATCTACAGGATCTACACAGTAGATCATACAGCTGGGTTTGTATACACTGTACATGTACTTGTAGAAATAAAGATTATTATTATTACGTCATTTACTTATATGTACAAGAAACAGCACCGGGTGTGTGTGTGTGTGTGTGTGTGTGTGTGTGTGTGTATGTGTGTGTGTGTGTGTGTGTGTGTGTGTGTGTGTGTGGTGTGTGTAGTGTGTGTGTGTGTGTGTGTGTGTGTGTGTGTATGTGTGTGTGTGTGTGTGTGTGTGTGTGTGTGTGTGTGTGTGTGTGTGTGTGTGTGTGTGTGTGTGTGTGTGTGTGTGAGTGTTTGTGTGTGTGTGTGTGTGTGTGTGTGTGTGTGTGTGTATGTGTGTGTGTGTGTGTGTGTGTGTGTGTGTGTGTGTGTGTGTGTGTGTGTGTGTGTGTGTGTGTGTGTGTGTGTGTGTGTGTGTGTGTGTGTGTGTGTGTGTGTGTGTGTGTGTGTGAGCATCACAAGTGTTAGCGTCGTCACAGGTGCTGGAGAGAACACACAATAAATTACACTGCTGTGGTTCTCTCTATAAAAATTGTTCCTTTATGAGGAACAATTCTGCTGAGTGGATGTCAGCAGACATTAGTTATTACTAACGAGCCTTCCTTGCAGCATTTATTATGAGGTTTCCGGCTAACGACCTTTTTTATTATTCCTCCCGGTGCTCTGATGTCTATGAATCGCTTGGCTTCAACTCAAGTATTTTCTGAACGCATTTTTTATTTTGCCATAAGGAAAAAAAATATAGTAACTGAAATGCCCGATATTACGAGGGGAATACGTCGGGGGAACTCTTGTGGGAGAGAGAGAGAGAAAGAGGTAGAGAGAGACAGATAGAGACAGACAGACATAGACATAGACCAGTGCAGAAATTGCTAGAGACGATGAGAAGCGACCAACTGAGAAAAACACCGGAAAAAAAACACAAGCAAAAATAAGTCATGGTGAGAGACAAGCTGAGAATAACATATTAATTGTAAGTGATTTTTTTTTACAGTCGTTTAGGAATCTGAAAATTAATAATAATGCCATATGATTTATCTGAAGCTTTAACTGAATTCTCGAAGGAAAATCCAGATTGTTTTTCAAGTGTTTCTTACCTGCCCCTAGTGAAACGGACTAGCAGGTACAAAAATAGTTTTCGGTACACACACACACACACACACACACACACACACACACACACACACACACACACACACACAGCACATCATCCCCTGAGGTGCACCTAACCAATAATGCAACGGAAAACTGAATGTTTGCATTCCTTGGAAACTCACCAGTCTTAAAGTACAAAGTGGTTAGTGCCAGCATGCTAACCCGGAGTTCGCTATTAATCCGTGACCAACATACAGCACTAGGAATATGGGTTAACCTTCGTGCCTACTACTGGAGACACTAATTATGCTGACCTTGTCAAGTCTTTTTGCAATCTGGAAAAACAAGGGGATCTATTCCTTGAAGCTTTCAACATTTGCAAAGGAATAGTATATGGAGCTTTGCTCAGACCTGTGGAACCGAACTGTCCTCAATGATTTGTTAAGTCTTATCAAGAATTAGAGAAAGATCCTAGACATCACCTTACTAAAGCAGACAAAGGAAAAACGATAGTTATTATGGATCAGGTACATTATAGAAGAAAAATGAACATTTTATAAGAAGACAGGGATACTTACGTACCTCTTAATAAGAACCCATTGAATCAGGTTAATAATAAGTTTAATAAACACCTTAGAACCTTACTGAAAGGTAATGAGGAATTAATTAAACAATTATCGGCTAGGTCTGCGACACTTCCTTACTTCTACGGTTTGATTAAAGCCCATAAGCCCGGTTATCCATCGAGACCTATTATCAGCTCTGTAGGATCGGCGACATATGCCTTGTCAAAATGGTTGGTAAAAATATTAACTCCATTGTTTGGCAACATTTCTGAAGCCCACATAAAAAACAATGTTGATCTCATTGACAAATTGCAAAATGTTAACATGTCTAATGATTTTGCACGAGTAAGTCTTGATGTCACTGCGTTGTTCACGAGACTTACTATCTTACTTGGAAGAAGAATTAGATGAGTTCTCTTTGCCTTCTGGTAAAAATACTGTATATGAATTAAGTTGTATGCAGTCGACAGCAAGTTTGAGTTTAAAGAAAATACTATGCCCAAAGGCAGGGAATGGCTGAGGGTAATCCGTTCCCTTCCCTATTGAACAATCTATATATGGTATTTTTTAAAGGCAAGTCTGTTGACAGATATCCTGCCAAGTAGAGCTAAATGGTTCTGATATGTGGGTGACATATTGCGTCCTTGGCCAAATGATATGGCCCCGGATACATTTTTACCAATATTTACTCTGTCGTCCCATCTATTAAATTCATAGTAGAGAAAGAATGTTTATGCGCATCTAAGAATGTGCATCAACATTCTTAGATGTGTATCAACATCTGAGAATGCTGATACACATTCTTAGATGTGTTGTTACACTGGGTTGATAGAAAGTTTAAGTTTACAGTATAGAGGAAGACCACCAATGTGTGCTCATACATTCACTACTATTCCAGCCACGAGACGAGAGTTAAAAGGTGTGTTTTTCTTACTATATTTCTGAGGCCTTACAGAGTGTGCAGCCCAGAGATTCTAGATGAAGAAATTAGGAAAATATCTAACACAGCTAGGAAAACTTACCATAGAACTGGGTCTAGGGTAACACCTCAGATCTAGAATGTGCTAGTTTCAACATGAGAATTAATCTGTCCTGCCAAATGCCCATAAACGATTTAATATACAAATAGATTTTAAAAATTCACAGAATGTTAGAAGCATTGATAAAGAACTCTCCACAACAGTGTTGGTGGCTTCTACTGAATTGGTTGCAATGGTTGCAACTTATTCGAGGAGGGACAGACTAGCAAACTTCTAGATGTCAGGATATCACAACACAGTTATTCAATACATACTGCACAGGAGTGGAATGAGATTTTCAGCCACATTAGAACTTGCAAACTGGACTGAAGCAAGAGTCTTTGTCACTTTGGCTTTCATGGGATATTGTAGAATTGGCAATTGTTAAGAATGATTCAATAACAATTTTGGGTTATTCAAATTAGATTTGCTTTTAGTTGAGGCAATTGTACATAGTCAAGAATCAGGATCTTATGTCAATATGTTGGACTCCTTAATGAAATCCCACACCGAGAAATTAGGGCCTATTTTTCCTGCTTTATCTGATGGTTAAATCAGCGTTTGCCTATGTGCTCTAATGCAGAGTGTGTAGGTTTGAATCCTGCTATGGACTGATATATATATATATATATATATATATATATATATATATATATATATATATATATATATATATATATATATATATATATATATATATATATATATATATATATATATATATATTTATATATATATATATATATATATATATATATATATATATATATATATATATATATATATATATATATATATATATATATATATATATATATATATATATATATATATTTCAACAAGTCGGTCGTCTCCCACCGAGGCAGGGTGACCCAAAAAAGAAAGAAAATCCCCAAAAAAGAAAATACTTTCATCATCATTCAACTCTTTCACCACACTCACACATTATCACTGCTTTTGCGGAGGTGCTCAGAATACAACAGTTTAGAAGCATATCCCTCCAAACTGCCAATATCCCAAACCCCTCCTTTAGAGTGCAGGCATTGTACTTCCCATTTCCAGGACTCAAGTCCGACTATATGAAAATAACCGGTTTCCCTGAATCCCTTCACTAAATATTACCCTGCTCACACTCCAACAGATCGTCAGGTCCCAAGTATCATTCGTCTCCATTCACTCCTATCTAACACGCTCATGCAGGCTTGCTGGAAGTCCAAGCCCCTCGCCCAAAAAACCTCCTTTACCCCCTCTTTCCAACCCTTTCGAGGACGACCCCTACCCCTCTTTCCTTCCCCTATAGATTTATATGCTTTCCATGTCATTCTACTTTGATCCATTCTCTCTAAATGACCAAACCACCTCAACAACCCCTCTTCTGCCCTCTGACTAATGCTTTTATTAACTCCACACCTTCTCCTAATTTCCACACTCCGAATTTTCTGCATAATATTTACACCACACATTGCCCTTAGACAGGACATCTCCACTGCCTACAACCGTCTCCTCGCTGCTGCATTTACCACCCAAGCTTCACATCCATATAAGAGTGTTGGTACTACTATACTTTCATACATTCCCTTCTTTTCCTCCATAGATAACGTTTTTTGACTCCACATATACCTCAATGCACCACTCACCTTTTTTCCCTCATCAATTCTATGGTTAACCTCATCCTTCATAAATCCATCCGCCGACACGTCAACTCCCAAGTATCTGAAAACATTCACTTCTTCCATACTCCTCCTCCCCAATTTGCTATCCAATTTTTCTTTATCTAAATCATTTGATGCCCTCATCACCTTACTCTTTTCTATGTTCACTTTCAACTTTCTACCTTTACACACATTCTCAAACTCATCCACTAACCTTTGCAATTTTCCTTTAGAATCTCCCATAAGCACAGTATCATCAGCAAAAAGTAACTGTGTCAATTCCCTTTTTGAATTTGATTCCCCATAATTTAATCCCACCCCTCTCCCGAACACCCTAGCATTTACTTCTTTTACAACCCCATCTATAAATATATTAAACAACCATGGTGACATTACACATCCCTGTCTAAGACCTACTTTTACCGGGAAGTATTCTCCCTTTCTTCTACACACCCTAACCTGAGCCTCACTATCCTCATAAAAGCTCTTTACAGCATTTAGTAACTTACCACCTATTCCATATACTTGCAACATCTGCCACATTGCTCCTCTATCCACTCTATCATATGCCTTTTCTAAATCCATAAATGCAATAAAAACTTCCCTACCTTTATCTAAATACTGTTCACATATATGCTTCAATGTAAACACTTGATCTACACATCCCCTACCCACTCTGAAGCCTCCTTGCTCATCTGCAATTCTACATTCTGTCTTACCTCTAATTCTTTCAATTATAACCCTACCGTATACTTTTCCTGGTATACTCAGTAAACTTATTCCTCTATAATTTTTACAATCTCTTTTGTCCCCTTTCCCTTTATATATATATATATATATATATATATATATATGTATATATATATATATATATATATATATATATATATATATATATATATATATATATATATATATATATATATATATGCAAAACAACCACTCTGAAAGAATAGAGAAATTCCAAGCGCTTTCGTGACTACTCACATTATCAAGGAACAATGAGTAGTCACGAAAGCGCTTGGAATTTCTTTATTCTTTCAGAGTGGTTGTTTTGCATATTCTGAAATCACCTGTTTACTGTGATCTTATTGCATATATATATATATATATATATATATATATATATATATATATATATATATATATATATATATATATATATATATATATATATATATATATATATAAATATATATATATATATATATATATATAGGTAGTAGGTTGGTAGACAGCAACCACCCAGGGAAGTACTACCGTCCTGCCAGATGACTGTGAAACAAAAACCTGTAATTGTTTTGCATGATGGTAGGATTGCTGGTTTCTTTTTCTGTCTCATAAACACGCTAAGATAACAGGGATATCTTGCTACTCCTACTAACACTTTGGTCACACTTCACAGACACGCACATGCATATATATATATACATACATCTAGGTTTTTCTCCTTTTTCTAAATAGCTCTTGTTCTTTTTTATTTCTTCTATTGTCCATGGGGAAGTGGAAAAGAATCTTTCCTCCGTAAGCCATGCGTGTCGTATGAGGCGACTAAAATGCCGGGAGCAATGGGCTAGTAACCCCTTCTCCTGTATACAATTACTAAAAAAGAGAAGAAGAAAAACTTTATAAAACTGGGTTGCTTAAATGTGCGTGGATGTAGTGCGGATGACAAGAAACAGATGATTGCTGATGTTATGAATGAAAAGAAGTTGGATGTCCTGGCCCTAAGCGAAACAAAGCTGAAGGGGGTAGGAGAGTTTCAGTGGGGGGAAATAAATGGGATTAAATCTGGAGTATCTGAGAGAGTTAGAGCAAAGGAAGGGGTAGCAGTAATGTTAAATGATCAGTTATGGAAGGAGAAAAGAGAATATGAATGTGTAAATTCAAGAATTATGTGGATTAAAGTAAAGGTTGGATGCGAGAAGTGGGTCATAATAAGCGTGTATGCACCTGGAGAAGAGAGGAATGCAGAGGAGAGAGAGAGATTTTGGGAGATGTTAAGTGAATGTATAGGAGCCTTTGAACCAAGTGAGAGAGTAATTGTGGTAGGGGACTTGAATGCTAAAGTAGGAGAAACTTTTAGAGAGGGTGTGGTAGGTAAGTTTGGGGTGCCAGGTGTAAATGATAATGGGAGCCCTTTGATTGAACTTTGTATAGAAAGGGGTTTAGTTATAGGTAATACATATTTTAAGAAAAAGAGGATAAATAAGTATACACGATATGATGTAGGGCGAAATGACAGTAGTTTGTTGGATTATGTATTGGTAGATAAAAGACTGTTGAGTAGACTTCAGGATGTACATGTTTATAGAGGGGCCACAGATATATCAGATCACTTTCTAGTTGTAGCTACACTGAGAGTAAAAGGTAGATGGGATACAAGGAGAATAGAAGCATCAGGGAAGAGAGAGGTGAAGGTTTATAAACTAAAAGAGGAGGCAGTTAGGGTAAGATATAAACAGCTATTGGAGGATAGATGGGCTAATGAGAGCATAGGCAATGGGGTCGAAGAGGTATGGGGTAGGTTTAAAAATGTAGTGTTAGAGTGTTCAGCAGAAGTTTGTGGTTACAGGAAAGTGGGTGCAGGAGGGAAGAGGAGCGATTGGTGGAATGATGATGTAAAGAGAGTAGTAAGGGAGAAAAAGTTAGCATATGAGAAGTTTTTACAAAGTAGAAGTGATGCAAGGAGGGAAGAGTATATGGAGAAAAAGAGAGAGGTTAAGAGAGTGGTGAAGCAATGTAAAAAGAGAGCAAATGAGAGAGTGGGTGAGATGTTATCAACAAATTTTGTTGAAAATAAGAAAAAGTTTTGGAGTGAGATTAACAAGTTAAGAAAGCCTAGAGAACAAATGGATTTGTCAGTTAAAAATAGGAGAGGAGAGTTATTAAATGGAGAGTTAGAGGTATTGGGAAGATGGAAGGAATATTTTGAGGAATTGTTAAATGTTGATGAAGATAGGGAAGCTGTGATTTCGTGTATAGGGCAAGGAGGAATAACATCTTGTAGGAGTGAGGAAGAGCCAGTTGTGAGTGTGGGGGAAGTTCGTGAGGCAGTAGGTAAAATGAAAGGGGGTAAGGCAGCCGGGATTGATGGGATAAAGATAGAAATGTTAAAAGCAGGTGGGGATATAGTTTTGGAGTGGTTGGTGCAATTGTTTAATAAATGTATGGAAGAGGGTAAGGTACCTAGGGATTGGCAGAGAGCATGCATAGTTCCTTTGTATAAAGGCAAAGGGGATAAAAGAGAGGGCAAAAATTATAGGGGGATAAGTCTGTTGAGTGTACCTGGTAAAGTGTATGGTAGAGTTATAATTGAAAGAATTAAGAGTAAGACGGAGAATAGGATAGCAGATGAACAAGGAGGCTTTAGGAAAGGTAGGGGGTGTGTGGACCAGGTGTTTACAGTGAAACATATAAGTGAACAGTATTTAGATAAGGCTAAAGAGGTCTTTGTGGCATTTATGGATTTGGAAAAGGCGTATGACAGGGTGGATAGGGGGGCAATGTGGCAGATGTTGCAAGTGTATGGTGTAGGAGGTAGGTTACTGAAAGCAGTGAAGAGTTTTTACGAGGATAGTGAGGCTCAAGTTAGAGTATGTAGGAAAGAGGGAAATTTTTTCCCAGTAAAAGTAGGCCTTAGACAAGGATGTGTGATGTCACCGTGGTTGTTTAATATATTTATAGATGGGGTTGTAAGAGAAGTAAATGCGAGGGTCTTGGCAAGAGGCGTGGAGTTAAAAGATAAAGAATCACACACAAAGTGGGAGTTGTCACAGCTGCTCTTTGCTGATGACACTGTGCTCTTGGGAGATTCTGAAGAGAAGTTGCAGAGATTGGTGGATGAATTTGGTAGGGTGTGCAAAAGAAGAAAATAAAAGGTGAATACAGGAAAGAGTAAGGTTATGAGGATAACAAAAAGATTAGGTGATGAAAGATTGAATATCAGATTGGAGGGAGAGAGTATGGAGGAGGTGAACGTATTCAGATATTTGGGAGTGGACGTGTCAGCGGATGGGTCTATGAAAGATGAGGTGAATCATAGAATTGATGAGGGAAAAAGAGTGAGTGGTGCACTTAGGAGTCTGTGGAGACAAAGAACTTTGTCCTTGGAGGCAAAGAGGGGAATGTATGAGAGTATAGTTTTACCAACGCTCTTATATGGGTGTGAAGCGTGGGTGATGAATGTTGCAGCGAGGAGAAGGCTGGAGGCAGTGGAGATGTCATGTCTGAGGGCAATGTGTGGTGTGAATATAATGCAGAGAATTCGTAGTTTGGAAGTTAGGAGGAGGTGCGGGATTACCAAAACTGTTGTCCAGAGGGCTGAGGAAGGGTTGTTGAGGTGGTTCGGACATGTAGAGAGAATGGAGCGAAACAGAATGACTTCAAGAGTGTATCAGTCTGTAGTGGAAGGAAGGCGGGGTAGGGGTCGGCCTAGGAAGGGTTGGAGGGAGGGGGTAAAGGAGGTTTTGTGTGCGAGGGGCTTGGACTTCCAGCAGGCATGCTTGAGCGTGTTTGATAGGAGTGAATGGAGACAAATGGTTTTTAATACTTGACGTGCTGTTGGAGTGTGAGCAAAGTAACATTTATGAAGGGATTCAGGGAAACCGGCAGGCCGGACTTGAGTCCTGGAGATGGGAAGTACAGTGCCTGCACTCTGAAGGAGGGGTGTTAATGTTGCAGTTTAAAAACTGTAGTGTAAAGCACCCTTCTGGCAAGACAGTGATGGAGTGAATGATGGTGAAAGTTTTTCTTTTTCGGGCCACCCTGCCTTGGTGGGAATCGGCCGGTGTGATAATAAAAAAAAAATAAATATATATATATATATATATATATATATATATATATATATATATATAAGAACATAAGAACATAAGAATGTAGGAACACTGCAGAAGGCCTACTGGCCCATACGAGGCAGGTCCTTATCAAAACGACATCTACCTAAAGCTACTCAAGAAATAACTCCCGTACCCCTTGACACCAATCAAACCCAGCCCCTCCCACTCATATATTTGTCCAGTCTTTTCTTAAAGCTACCCAAGGTCCTAACCTCTATCACCCCACTGGGAAGACTGTTCCACGCATCTACAACTCTGTTAGAAAACCAGTACTTACCTATGTCCTTTCTAAATCTAAATTTATCCAACTTAAATCCATTATTCCTGGTTCTTACCTGGTTCGACACCCTCAGTACTTTATTAATGTCTCCCTTGTTTATGCCCGTCATCCACTTATACACTTCAATGATATCTCCCCTCATTCTACGCCTCTCCAGAGAGTGGAGATTTAAGGCTTTAAGTCTATCTTCATACGGGAGGTTCCTTACACAGTAAATCATTTTAGTCATTCTTCTCTGTATGTTCTCTAATGAGTCTATGTCCATCCTGTAGTAAGGGGACCAAAACTGAGCAGCATAATCTAAATGAGGCCTCACTAGTGATGTATAGAGCTGTAAAATAAATTTTGGACTTCTGTTACTTATACTTCTTGAGATAAATCCAAGTAATCTGTTGGCCTTGTTGCGCACACTGAGGCACTGCTGTCTTGGCTTTAGATTTCTGCTTACCATGACTCCCAAGTCTTTTTCACATTCTGTATGACCAAGCTCTACTTCACCTAGATTATAGCTTCGAGGGTTGTTTTCATTACCAAGGGCAAGTACCTTACACTTATCCACATTAAACTTCATCTGCCATTTCTCAGACCAAGACATTAATTTGTTCAAATCGTCCTGGAGTTCATTGATATCCTCCTCAGAGTGAATTATACGGCCTATCTTTGTATCATCAGCAAACTTACTCATGTCACTAGTAATCCCTTCATCAAGGTCATTAATGTAAATTATGAACAAGAGAGGGCCTAAAACTGATCCTTGTGGAACGCCACTAGTGACTAATCCCCATTCAGATTTCACTCCATTAATGGTAACTCTCTGCTTTCTATTGGTAAGCCATGCCTCAATCCATGCTAGAACTTTACCTCCTATACCATGAGCTGCCACTTTTCTTAAGAGTCTCTTGTGAGGTACTCTGTCGAATATATATATATATATATATATATATATATATATATATATATATATATATATATATATATATATATATATATATATATATATATATAATATATATATATATATATATATATATATATATATATATATATATATATATATATATATATATATATATATATATATATATATATATGTATGCAATAAGATCACAGTAAACAGGTGATTTCAGAATATGCAAAATAACCACTGTGAATGAATAGAGAAATTCCAAGTGCTTTCGTGACTACTCACATTATCAAGGAACAATAAAAGTAATGCATCAAGGAGGGTATATATCCCATCACATCACATCCCACAACAAAGCAACACCTGATGCACTACTCATAAGAAAGAGAACACTGGAGCAGGCCTGCTGGCCCAACTAAACAGGTCCTTCACACAACCCACGAACAAACTATTCTACCCAAGAATTAAGAATTTTAAAATTTATTATTTGTCCAATGTATTATTAAATTCTTATAATTCTTATAATTATAAATGGATCTAATTTACATAAATTAGATCCATTTATAATTAATATACAAGGTATGATATAGCAAGTAATGAAAGAAGTTTATTAGGTTATGTAGTGGTGGATAAAAGGTTGATGGGTAGGCTCCAGGATGTACACGTTCATAGAGGGGCAACTGATATATCGGATCATTATTTGGTTATAGCTACAGTTAGAGTAAGAGGTAGATGGGACAAGAAGAAAATGACAACAACAAGTAAGAGGGAGGTGAAAGTGTATAAACTAAGGGAGGAGGAAGTTCTGGTGAGATATATGCAACTATTGGCAGAAAGGTGCGCTGGTGTAAGTATGAGCAGTGAGGGGGTTGAAGAGGGTTGGAATAATTTTAAAAATGCAGTATTAGAATGTGGGGCAGAAGTTTGTGGTTATAAGAGGGTGGGTGCAGGAGGAAAGAGGAGTGATTCGTGGAATGATGAAGTAAAGAATGTGATAAAAGAGAAAAAGGTAGCTTATGAGAGGTTTTTACAAAGCAGAAGTGTTATACAAAGATTAGAGTATATGGAGAGTAAAAGAAAGGTAAAGAAAGTGGTGAGAGAGTGCAAAAGGAGAGCAGATGATAAAGTGGGAGAGGCACTGTCAAGAAATTTTAATGAAAATAAAAAAAAAAATTGGAGCGAGTTAAACAAGTTCAGGAAGCCAAGGAAACGAATGGATATGTCAGTTAAAAACAGAGTAGGGGAGTTAGTAGATGGGTAGGTGGAGGTATTGGGTAGATGGCGAGAATATTTTGAGGAATTTTTAAATGTCGACGAAGGAATGGAGGCGGTAATTTCATGCACTTGCCAGGGAGGTATACCATCTTGTAGGAGTGAAGAAGAGCAGGATGTGAGTGTGGGGGAGGTGCATGAGGCATTATGTAGAATGAAAGGGGGTAAAGCAGCTGGAACTGACGGGATCATGACAGAAATGTTAAAAGCAGTGTTGGAGTGGTTGGTATTTTTGTTTAATAAATGTATGAAAGAGGGGAAGGTACCTAGGGATTGGCAGAGAGCATGCCTAGTCTCTCTATATAAAGGGAAGGGGGACAAAAGAGATTGTAAAAATTATAGAGGAATAAGTACAGTAGGGTTATTATTGAAAGAATTAGAGGTAAGACAGAATGCAGGATTGCGGATGAGCAAGGAGGTTTTAGAGTGGGTAGGGGATGTGTAGATCAAGTGTTTACATTGAAGCGTACATGCGAACAGTATTTAGATAAAGGTAGGGAAGATTTTATTGCATTTATGGATTTAGAAAAGGCATATTATAGAGAGGATATTGGAGCAATGTGGCAGATGTTGCAAGTATATGGAATAGGTGGTAAGTTACTATATGCTGTAAAGAGTTTTTATGAGGATGGTGAGGCTCAGGTTAGGTTGTGTAGAAGAGAGGGTCTTAGACAGGGATGCGTAATGTCACCATGGTTGTTTAATGTATTTATAGATTGGGTCGTAAAAGATGAGGGGAGAGGGGTGGGATTAAATTATGGGGAATCGAATACAAAATGGGAAGTGACACAGTTCCTTTTTGCTGATGATACTGTGCTTATGGGAGATTCTAAAGAAAAATTGCAAAGGTTAGTGGACGAATTTGAGAATGTGTGTAAAGGTAGAAAGTTGAAAGTGAACATAGAAAAGAGTAAGGTGATGAGGGTATCCAATGATTTAGATAAAGAAAAATTGGATATCAAATTGGGGAGGAGGAGTATGGAAGAAGCTAATGTTCTCATATATTTCCTTCATCATAGAATTGATGGAGGAAAAAAGGTGAGTGGTGCATTGAGGTATATGTGGAGACAAAAGACGTTATCTATAGAGGCAAAGAAGGGAATGTATGAAAGTATAGTAGTAACAACACTCATATATGGGTGAGAAGCTTTGGTTGTAAATGCTGCAGCGAGGAGGCGGTTGGAAGCAGTGGAGATGTCCTGTATAAGGGCAATGTGTGGTGCGAATATTATGCAGAAAATTCGGTGTGGAAATTAGGAGAAGGTGTGGAGTTAATAAAAGTATTAGTCAGAGGGCTGATGAGGGGTTGTTGAGGTGGTTTAGTTATCTAGAGAGAATGGATCAAAGTAGAATGACAGAGAGCGTATAAATCTGTAGGGGAAGGAAGGCAGGGTAGGGGTCGTCCTCGAAAAGGTTGGAGGGAGAGGGTAAAGAAGGTTTTGTGAGCGAGGGGCTTGGACTTCCAATATATGTAAATATATATATATATATATATATACATATATACATATATATATATATACATATATATATATAATATAATATATATATATATATATATATAATATATATATACGCCTTTTACCTACTCACCAGGTGCCTGTCAACGCCAAAACTTATCTATTTTCTGAGATGCTCCCCAGCCTTCAGCAGTCCAAAACTCAAGGAATATGACTCTCTCCTGAAGGCCATGCTAGAGAGTGTATTGAATCTTTCCCTTGACGATGGACAGTGGTTGCAAGCCTCACTTCCGGTCAGGCTTGGAGGGCTAGGAGTACGCAGATCCTCCCAGATTGCTCTACCAGCTTTCCTATCCTCTTCCATTGCATCAAACGAGTTGATAAGACAAATTCTTCCTGACACCCTCAGTGACTCAGCAGGAATAGAAGACCCTAGCTATGTCAGTGCCATCACCGAATGGGAGACTCTTGCTGCTCCAGCACCAAACCCTAGTGCAGCACTGGCTCACAAACAGTCAAGATGGGATAGCCCAATTGCTGAAAAGGTGCTTGCCAACATGCTCAGGGCTGCAACATCAGATAGGGAGATTGCCCGTCTCCAGGCTGTGAGTGCACCTCACTCCGGGGACTTCCTCCAAACAGTTCCCATATCGGCAATGGGAACGCGACTCGACCCTAAGACCCTCCGTATTGCAGTGGCTCTGCGCCTTGCTGCCCCAATTCACACAGAATATATGTGTATTTGCGGCGAAGTGCAAGCAGACCAATACGGTCTACATGGTCTTAACTGTTCCAAAACCAAGGGCTGGCATGCAAGACACAACGAGGTCAACGACATCATTAAGAGAACCCTTGCTACAGCTGGATGCCCTGCCGAGAGGGAGCCACGATCACTTGCAGCAAACAATACCCACAACCCAGCAAACCGCCCTGACGGGATCACCATCTATCCTTGGAAGAATGGCAAGCTCTTAGCATGGGACTATACCTGTGTGTCCACACTGGCTGACACCTATATCCGTCACAGTGTGGGGCGACAGGGAGGAGCTGCTGACCACAGGGAGGAGTACAAGATCAGCAAGTACAGGGACATTAGCCAACAGTATCAATTTGTCCCAGTGGGATCGGAGACCTTGGGATCATGGGGAAAAAATGCCACACGTTTCCTTAAAGAATTGGGTTCCAGACTCATCGACACCACCAGGGACCCAAGGGCAGCCACTTTCATGTTCCAGCGCCTCAGCGTCGCCATCCAGAGGGGAAATGCTTGCTGCATACTTGGCTCACGTCCAGCCTCGGAGGAGCTGGAGGAAATTCATCATCTTTGATACATTGTGCCATTGTATTCATGTTTATGTTTTTTTCTGTAAATGTATTTTGTTTATTAATAAATGTTCACATAGAATAATAAACATATAGGGGGTGGTAGGAGAAGAAAATATTCAAACAGCTCCGGGGAGAACCTTGAGTTTTCTCTGAGGTACGTTTATTGTCTTCTCTGAGGATGAGGGTCCCCATTCCAGCCATAGAGGTGGTACTTCCCTATATATACACACATATATACATATATATATGTACATAATATATATATATATATATATATATATATATATATATATATATATATATATATATATATATATATATATATATATATATATATATATATATATATATATATTTAATTATTTATTTTTTTGAGGCATTTTACTTTTTTCTGCGAGGTCTTGCACTCGAGTTTACCCGATACGGTAAGTAATTTCCTTCAAGCAACAGCTCGTTCAACGAGTAATGATCATCTTGCAGGAACACCAGCTATTGATCTAGCCGGCGGTACTCTGACGCTTCTCTCGCTTCCAGCGTTATCGACCTGATTCTAGGAAAAAAGTTTATCCGACCTCATGAAGATGGAAGGCCAGATTTAGGACGCTGATACACTCAATGCCTTCCACTTATTCATCAGATCTATGTCCCTCTCAATGTTCACCTGCGATGCTCCCCAGCCGTCATAAACCCGTAACTGAAGGCACAATGCTAAAGTCTGTTAGAAAATGTTCTGAACTTTTCCGTTTAAATCATACAGTGGATACAAGCATCTCTTCCTGTCTGGCTAGGTGGGATGGGATTACGTGCACCTTCCCCAGCTGCCTTGCCAACTTTCTTATCCTCCTCCACTGCATCAAAGGAACTTGTAAAGTTAATTCTACCTGACCATCTGGGTGATTTAACAGGAGTCTGTAACCCCACCTGCAGTAGTGCCTTTACTCTTTTTGTAGACTTACGGTCTCAACACTAATAACAGCTACAAAACTGATCTTCAAACTGTACGGCAGGGACAGCTCCATTGAAGAAAAAGTATGTAAAAATATGTTTGCTCCTGCAATGTCCAACAGAGAGATTGCCCATAAAACTGTTATTGCATATCTCTAGAAACTTCTTAACAGTTTCTACTCCGGCAACAAACACACATTTCGACCAACAGATTCTTCACTTCGTCCCAGTTCACAATGAATTTAAGTCTAAGCCGTTCAAACTCCAAAGGCTGGCATTCATGACATCGTAGTCACCATGATCAGGAGAAGCCTCAGTATGGCTGGGTGCCTGGCTGATAGAAAATCCCGATTCCTGTCATCCAGCAATCCTGGTAATCCTGCTGACTGCCGTGATGGGATCTCAATCTATCACTGGAACAGAATCAAACTGCTCAGCGGGGGATTAAACCTGCGCATCCTCTCTGGCTGACACCTACGTATATCCGTTTCAGTGTTGGGTAACAGAGAGCAACGCTGAATTTATTGATCTTCTGAGTCTCCCCGAAACTTGCAGCCCCACCCCCTTAAGTTTTGCAGTGCCGGATGTAGGTTTCGGCCATTGTAAACGTACAGGTGTAGTTCCATGCTGTCAGCTGACCTTCATTCCAGGATAGAGTGGTGACGGCATCCTGGAACTTCTAGCTGCCATCAGGTCTGTTTAGCTGGTTGTCCTGTGTTGATGAGAGAATCTTCGGTGATATCATTAAATCAGTGACTTCTATGTTTCTTGCATTCTTTCCTGCTGACCTATGGAACCCAGATCGATCTGCCTAGACACTGAGGAAAAATATACTCTCACTTACACACACACACACACACACACACACACACACACACACACACACACACACACACACAAAAAAAAAAAAAAAAAAAAAAAAAAAAAAAAACAAAAAAAAAAAAAAAAAAAAAAAAAAAAAAAAAACACGCACACACACACACACACATACACACATGCACACACACACACACACACACACACACACACACACACACACACACACACACACACACACACACACACACACACAAACACACGTACAAACACACACACACACACACACACACACACACACACACACACACACACAAACAAACACACACACACACACACACACACCACACGTACACCGTGTACGTCAGGCCTATATTGTAGTATAGAGCACCAGTTTGGAACCCACACCTAGCCAAGCACGTAAGGATATTAGAGAAAGTGCAAAGGTTTGCAACAAGACTAGTCCCAGAGCTAAGGGGCATGTCCTACAGGGAGAGGTTAAGGGAAATCGACCTGACGCAACTGGAGGACAGGAGAGATAGAGGGGATATGATAACGACATATAAAATACTGAGATGAATCGACATGGTGGACAGAGACAGGATGTTCCAGAGATGAGACGTAGCAACATGGGGTCACAATTGGAAGTTGAAGAGTCAGATGAATCACAGGGATGTTAGGAAGTACTTCAGTGACAGAGTTATCAGGAAGTGGAATAGTCTGGGAAGTGATGTAGTGGAGGCAGGATCCATACATAACTTTAAGAAGAGGTATAATAATGCTCATAAGAACATAAGAACATAAGAGCGAAGGAACACTGCAGAAGGCCTACTGGCCCATGCGAGGCAGGTCCAAGTCTCCTACCGGCTTAAGCCAATGCACCCAACCTAGTCAGGTCAGGTCACATTGACTTAAGGGAGGAACACGGCAACCGACCTGGTAGCACAAGCTATCAGGTCTAACTCACACCCACCCACATCTACTCATGTATTTATCCAACCTATTTTTAAAGCTACAAAACGTTCTGGCCTCTATAACGGTATTTGTTTGTTCCACTCATCCACAACTCTATTACCAAACCAGTACTTTCCTACATCCTTCCTGAATCTGAGTTTTTCCAACTTAAAACCATTGCTGCGAGTCCTGTCTAAGCAATTTACATCCCCTTTATTTATTCCTGTCTTCCATTTATACACCTCAATCATATCCCCCCTAATTCTACGTCTTTCTAGAGAGTGCAGTTTCAGGGCCCTTAGTCTATCCTCATAGGGAAGGTTTCTGATACATGGGATCAACTTTGTCATCCTCCTTTGTACATTTTCCAGAAAATTTATATCCATTCTGTAATACGGTGACCAAAACTGTGCAGCATAATCTAAATGAGGCCTAACCAAGGATGTATAGAGTTGAAGAACAACCTGAGGACTCCTATTATTTATGCTTCTTGATATGAAGCCAAGGATTCTATTAGCTTTATTGCGAACACTTATACACTGTTGTCTTGGTTTCAGATTACTGCTAACCAGAACTCCTAAATCTTTTTCGCAATCCGTAGAGTGATCTAGTAGCAAAGAGTGAAGAGGCGGGGCCAAGAGCTGTGAATCGACCCATGCAACCACAGCTAGGTGAGTACAACTAGGTGAGTACACGCACACACACAGACCACATCCCCTGAGGCGCACATAACCAAATAAGCGCTGGAGCATATGGGCGCCTGGCATACCTATGAAGAGCGTTTTGGCATCTAATTAGTCATTAACGACACTGCAACATCTACGTCAGACTCATATTGGAGTATGCAAAACCAGTATGGAACCCATACCTGGTCAAACACGTCAATAAATTGGAGAAAGTGTATAAGTTTACAACAAATCTAGTCCGGGAGCTTAGTGGTATGTCCTATGAGGAAAGATTAAAGGAACTCAACTTGATGGCACTGGAGAACTGGAGAATAGGGTGGTCATGATAATAACGTTTAAAATACTGAGAGGAATTGACAAGGTGGACAATACCAGAATGTTTCAGAGATGGGACACAGCATCAAGAGGACACAACTGGAAGTTGAAAACTCAGATGAGTCATAGAGATGTTAGGAAGTTTTGGTTTAGCCTTAGAGTTGTCAGGAAGTGGTACAATCTAGAGTGTGAAGTAGTAGAGGCATAATCCATACATAGCTTTAAGAAGAGATACGATATGGTTCTTTGAGCCAAGAGAAAGTAGACCTAGTAGAGACGAGCGTGGGCTTCATATGTTTGTGGTGGTGATGTCATGTTTGAGAGCAATGTATATTGCGTTACAAAGTTTATTATTCGGACAGCAAAGGTTGGTTTATTAAGGCTGTTTGGGTATTTACAGGATTTATAAAATATGATTGTGAAGAGACTATGCATATTATCAACGTACCGGCCGTATCCCACCTAGGTGGTGTGGCCCAAACGGAAAAACGAAAGTTTTTCCTTTCAAATTTAGTAATATATACAGGAGAAGGGGTTACTAGCCCCTTGCTCCCGGCATTTCAGTCGCCTCTTACGACACGCATGGCTTACGGAGGAAGAATTCTGTTCCACTTCCCCATGGAGATAAGAGGAAATATACAAGAACAAGAACTAGAAACAAAATAGCAGAAAACCCAGAGGGGTGTATATATATATGCTTGTACATGTATGTGTTGTGTGACCTAAGTGTAAGTAGAAGTAGCAAGACGTACATGAAATCTTGCGTGTTTATGAGACAGACAAAAGACAAAAGCAATCCTACCATCATGTCAAACAATTACAGGCTTTCGTTTTACACTCACTTTGCAGGACGGTAGTACCTCCCTGGGCGGTTGCTGTCTACCAGCCTACTACCTAGAATATATATATATATATATATATATATATATATATATATATATATATATATATATATATATATATATATATATATATATATATATATATATATATATATATGTCTTGCCGAATAGGCAGAACTTGTCATTTTGGCTTAAATAGCAAAGGTATGCATATCTAGTGTGGAAAAGAGAGTTGCATGAGTCGCCCCAGGAAAGGATGAAAGGAGGGAGTGAAGGTTTTAAGTCGTAGAGACGTGTACATCCAGCAGGCTTGAGTGACTGTGAGATCGAGGTGAGTGAAGACTTTTTTTTTAGGGATTCAACGTGCTGTTAGTGTGAGTAATGTAACATTCATGAATTAATTTAGGGAAACTAGTTAGCCAGACTTGAGTTGCGGTAAGTATAGTGCCTGCAGTTTAAAGAAGTTCGAAAGTTCATTTGTGCAGTACAGGTTTTGAACGAATGATGGT
>NC_091317.1:41133932-41148932 GCF_038502225.1 Cherax quadricarinatus
TACTATTTACCTTTATAAAGTGCATAATTTAGTACATAATCAGTGTTATTAAGTTGAATTTAATACATTGCATCATGGCTGAAAATGAGGAAATTAATATAGAGGACAAACATATGGAATATAGAGTATAGAAAGCATCAATACAGGCTAGAAAAGTTCATGTAACCAAGGCATATAATAAATGCTTGGAATTAATGAATCAAGAACCTATGAACACTGATGATTTAAAATTGTATTTAGATGCTTTAGGTAATAGATATGATTCATACAAATTATATTACAACAAATATGAAGGAGATTTATTAGTAAACTGTATAGATGAGACTGAAATAGATCTCATGATTAATCAGTATTATGAATTAGAAGAAAAGATTCTTTCTTGTAAAAGTCAGGCCTTGAATAATTTAAAATGTGTAAACCAGGCAGTTAGTCAGTCTGCTCCAACAAATAATATGTCTTTGCCAAAACTCCCAGAATTGTGTTTGCCTGTGTTTAATCCTGGAGAAAATTGGGAGGAATTTTGGTCAATTTTTAAAGCAGCTGTGCATGACAGGAGTGACCTAGCCTGTGTAACTAAATTATTTTACTTCAAAGGACAGGTAAGAGGAGATGCTCACATACTGATACAAGCCTTTCCCAATGTAGATGACTCTTACAAGGAAGCAGTTGACTTGTTGAAGGTCACTTATGGTAATATAGAACAAAGTAGGTTGGATCTAGTGAATATCATTGTTAATTTAAAATCTCCAGATCACACTTACAAAGGTTTACAACAATTTAGAGTTAAACTGGAGAGCACTCTCAAAACTTTAAGTAATAAATATAATCTGAAGGAATCAGACTGGTTATTGAGTGCCATGGTACAGAATAAATTAAGCTGTAAAACACTTGAATGGATCACGAATAAATATCACAAGGGTTATTTTGGTCTAGAGGAAATAAGACTAGGTCTACAAGAATTAATTGTTCAGTTGCAGACCAGCCAACCAACTCACTTTAAAGATGCAACACATAATAACTCTGAGGTATCTGTCAAGTTTCACAAAAAGAAAAATTACCCCAATGTTAATAATCAAATTTCATTTCCTAAAAAGAGTTGCATAGGTGCATTTCAAGTAGCAGGAATCAAAAATAATGATTCTCCACAAGGTAAGAAGAATAAGTACCCTCCTAAGAGTAGCCCAGTTAATAAGAAACCAGTCAAAGGAAGGAGAGATTGTCTCTTCTGCAAGGGTACTCATGTTTCTAACAATTGCAATGCATACAATTCATGGAATGATAAAGTTGAAAGATTGGAGGAACTTGACAGATGTATCAGATGTTTAGGTAATCACAATGTAAAGGATTGTTATGCCAAATTAAACTTCTGTTATCAATGTCACAAAGGAAGACACCATATAGTCATGTGTAAAGGTCTATATGATAATGTTGATAATAATGATAATGTTGACAATCCTGACACAACAGTGGTTAATGTAAAAATTGCTGCTAATGTTAATAATGATGGGTTTGCTGAAGTAGCCTTACCTGTGTTACAGGTAAAAATTGATGATAAAAGGCATAAATCAAAAAATGTGACTGCATTATTGGACCAGGGATCCCAGCATACTTTCATAAAACGTATATGTCTTGATGGTATGAAAGTACAGATTATCTGGTTTTCTCTCAGATAAAAGGGCTCAATTGTATGACACTGTTTATGTAACTGTCAGGTTGGGTAATGAGAAAAAACGTGTTAATGCAGTAATTGTAGATAGACTTCCAGAGAGGATATCTACAGTAGGGCTTAGTAAAGCTACAGAAAGACTTTCACATAATGTAAATTTAGCACCTTCTGGGGTAAGTGATGATTCTGTAGGCCTAATAAATATTTTGATAGGTAGTGACTATTATGCCTCCTTTGTAAAGGGTATGGTAAAGAAATGTGGTGTCACCCTTTTGAAGACTGCAGGAGGCCAGGTAATGTATGGTAGGATTCCTCGTAAAAATAATTCATGACTAGAGGAAACTACAAATACCATAACTGTGTGTCTTACTCATGAAGTCGTGCCCCAGTATAATTCTTTCCTAGAGGATGGTGTTGAGCCAGTGCATAAATTGTGGGAATTAGACAGCATTGGAATAAATGTAAATGAAGAAAGTTCAGACGATTCTTTTACTCAGGAGCAGTACCTGAGAGATGTAAAATTTGAATCTGGACAATACTGGGTACGACTTTCGTGGAGACTGAACCACCCAGAATTGCCCATTAATTACAGAATGACATATGGACAATTAAAGGCTCAGCTCCGCAAACTGAGTAAGACACCAGAATTGTTAACTGCCTATAATGATATAAATGCTGAGCAGTTAATTAATAAATTTATAGAAGAGGTACCTCCTGAGCAAGCCAAAATTTATGGTCACTATTTGCCACATCACGGAGTGAAGAAGGATTCTAAGACCACTCCTTTGAGGATTGTGTTTAATTGTAGTGCCAGGAGTAACAAAAATGTACCTAGTTTAAATGACTGTTTGATGACAGGTCCGTCGTTGACGGAAAAATTAGGAGATATCTTATTAAATTTCAGAGTAAAGAATTATGCTTTTACAGCTGACATAAGTAAAGCTTTCCTAAGAGTGGGTTTACAAGAGGCTGACCGGGATTGTACCCGCTTCTTATGGCCTGAGAATCCTATTGACCCACTTAGCCCTCTGAAAACCTTTCGCTTTAGGAGCGTATTATTTGGTGCTACATCCAGTCCATTCCTACTTCAAGCGACGATAAATGCACACCTTAAATGTACAGGAAGTCCACTGAGTAAAGCAAACAATTTTATGTGGACAATTTCCTGGGTGTGACGTCAATTGAATAGGAACTGTTAATGACTTATGTAGAGGCTAATAAAATAATGCAAAGTGCAAATATGCCTCTGAGAGAATGGAATAGTAATTCGTCCAAATTGAAGGACAAAATAAGTAAAGATTACCCTGGAGATGAAGTGCCAAAATGTAGTAATGTATTGGGTTTAAATTGGGATACTGAGAGAGATATGTTAATGTTAAAACCTAATAATTACAGTATGCCCAATAAATTAACTAAGAGAGTTTTGCTTGCTGAAGTTTCCAAATGTTTTGATCCACTAGGTTTAGTGTCACCCCTTACTATAAGAGGGAAATTATTAATTCAGGAAGCATGGAAACTTAAATATGCTTGGGATGAAATTCTACCTGAGGAATTCATTAACAGGTGGGATGAATTAATTGGTGATTATGAAAAAATTCCAATGTTGGAGTTCCCACGCCAGGTGGCCAATCCAAATGGGAAAAATGTACTCCACATTTTTTGTGATGCTTCAAAATTGGCATATGGAGCAGCTACTTACCTTCAATGTAATAGTGTTATTTCTCTTGTTATGTCTAAGGCTAAAGTGTCTCCAATTAAATCATGTACCTTACCTCATTTGGAATTAACAGCCATTTATGTAGGTGTCAAATTAGCTAATTATATAAGAAATAAGCTGCAGGAGATAAATATTAGCGACACTGTAATTTGGTCTGATAATGAGGTATCCCTACAATGGAATCGTAATGGAAACAGTAAAATTGTGTATGTACAAAACAGAGTCGCTGAGGAGAATCCAGCTGATTTCTTGTCTCGAGGTTTACCTTATGCTAAATTTGTAAATGCTGTATCATGGTTTAAAGGACCGAGCTGGTTGGTAAATAAAGCTAATTGGCCTGTACAAAAGACGTATATTGCTCCTGTTTAAATTACTGTGACCACCGCTCCAATAGTTTGTCCTTCCTTAGCCATTGATATAAATAGGTATTCTTTACCCAAACTAATCACTGTAACTAAATTGGTGTTTAAATTTCTAAACAAGATGAATATTTCATATAAGTTTTCACATCCTCTTGAATATTGGAAAAGAGGGTACAGGAGGAAATCTATGGAAATGAGATTAAATTGATGATGGAAAGAAAAATTGTGAAAGGTTCTATAATAGAGAAATTGGGGCTGTATTTAGAGAACAATGTAATTAGGTTCACAGATAGGTTACAAAATGCTGAATTGGGTGATTATGCTAAACACCCTATCTTACTGCCCAAAACTCATCATCTAACAAATTTGATTGTTCTAAATGCCCATAAAAATGTAATGCATTGTTGGGTACAAGATACTTTAAATTGTATTAGGGGAAACTTTCTGGATTCCACAAGGACGGCAAAGTGTAAAAAGGATGATTAAATCTTGTGTAATATGTCGCCGTGTGGATGCCAGATCCTATATGTACCCAGGTCCTCCACCATTGCCAAAGGAGCGTGTACAATTAGTGAAACCATTTGATGTAACAGGTGTAGACTATAGTGGTCCAATAATTTAAACAGGTACGTCAAATTGTGTTCCACTGAAAGTGTATATTTGTTTGTTCACCTGTACTGCTACCAGGGCAGTTCATTTAGAAGTGGCACAGGACTTGTCTGCAGAACAGTTTATACAGCTGTTTCGAAAATTTGCAGCTAGGAGATCCTGTCCGAGGTTAATGATTTCGGATAATGCCACAAATTTTGTAGCAGGTGCTCAACACTTGATAGAATTAAATAATAGTAACGATGTTCAATCTCTGTTAACCCAGCGAGGGTGTACCTGGAAATTTATTACTCCTAGAGCCCCTTGGCAGGGAAGGGGGCTGTACGAAAGACTGATAGGCACAGTGAAGAGGTGTCTCCGCAAAGTACTACACCGGAAGAGAATTAATTTGGAAGAATTCCGTGCAGTGTTAGTGGAGGCAGAAAATCGTATAAATAATCGGCCTCTCTCGTACATGAGTGATACACCTGATGCAGATGTATTAACACCTTCTCACCTAATATGTGGAAGGAAATTGGAAGCTGCCTCTGTCTATAGAGATAATCCGGAAGAAAGTGATGAAGATTACAATGATGCGGCAGTGTTGTGTAATAAATTTAAAATGTTAAATAAAGTAATTGATCATTGGTCTAATGTGTGGCGTAAGGAATATCTTCTTACACTACGTGAACACTTTTATGGAGCGACAGAGGCAGTAAATCGACAGACCATTCAACCAGGTGACATTGTGTTAATTGACACTGAACAACATTGAACATTGTGGCTTCTGGGCAAAGTACTGACATTGTACCCAGATGCACCAGGTGTTGTCAGGAATGTCAAAGTGTTGTGTCGTGGCCAGGAAAGTTCACGTACAATTAATAAATTGATTCCCTTGGAATTAGGTGTTCAATCAAAGGTAAATGAAAATCTGAGGGAAAGTGACACGAGTGATATGGAAGATAATGCAGAACAAGTGATGCCAGAAGATGAAATCATAGTAAGACCTACTAGGAGAACAGCCACTCGAGCCAGAACTGGCTGGAATCGTCTCCTAAAGGAACAAGTAATTTGAATCGTTTAGCAACGAACTTCGGCTGGCCGCAGTGTGGAAAATACTGTATATTTTCCAGAAATTCAATATTTATATGTAAATAGATGGCCATACTGTATTTAATAATATTTATGTCATAGAAAACGGAAAGCCTGCGTCTGCGCAGACGAGACTCGCCATCTTGGTTTTGAATTTTGTACAAACGTTGGTGTAATGGGAAGAATTTTTCGTGCTCTAGAGGTTAAAATTGTGTTGACACCTCTCAAATAGGAGGCGAAATTGGTGGATGTGCATTCCTGCATAACTTGAGATATCAGACGACTGGACAAGACAGCTCCAGGAACCTCAGATAAGCTCTCTAGATTTGTGTGTAATTCTGGCCAGCATTATTTTCATAGATTTAGTTAGAGTGAGGTTTTCTGAGTATGATACACATTAATCTCCAGTCAAATTGGTGAGTGATATTAAGATATATTTTCCTTCTGTTATGTAATTGTGTATATATATGACCATTTATTATTTTTAATATACAGTCCACAAATTTATATATTTACCAGTATTCCTGGTGTATGTATATTTCATTTAATTAATAGGTCCAGAGCAACTTGTGGATATGACAGTGGTAGGTATCGAAGGGGGACATTTTTTGCGACCTAAGTGTCCCAAATTCCTACTTGTCAAACCGATAAATAATAGTTATCATTGTTCATTTACTGTTATGTATATAATTATATAACGAGGTTTATTTGGTAGGCTGTAAGCGGGTGGTTGAATGATACGTCTTCGGAGGCTTCTTCGTTCATTGTTAAGTCTTGGTGGGTACACAGGCTTGTGTGTTTGTACCCATGCCCCGGGCAGGGCCATCCCACGAGAGAGAGCTGCTAGTACTTGTGTCTTCCTGCTAGGCCGCTGTGTGAGTGAGGGTGAGGCAAGTCTGGGCATACTGAAGTGGCAAGGCCTATAGGTGGCAGCACCAGCATGGCGCAAAATATGAACTAAGCTGGCAGACAGCATGGGCTGTCTGTGCAGACAGTACAGGCTGTCTACAATTATACATCCAAGTAAATGCAATTTTCCACACTACCCCTCATCTTTGTAGTGGTGAAGAACTGGCGTTCCTATTATCTGGACTGACTATTCAAGGCTATAGACTCTGTGAAGAGCTAGTTGTTGGGTTGTCACTAACACCTGTGACCCCCCCCACATCATCATCAACGGCTACAATTTCTACAAGACGGTGTCAACATCAACCAGACACCCCAGTTTACTTGCACATATTAGCGTTGAATACAAATGACAATTTTTCATTTCATTTTTCATTTTTCTTTCAAGTAGGATACAACTTCATATTTTAATGTTTTATCTTTGCATTACTAAATAATAAAGTGTTTATCTTTGTGAATTATTATTTTTTTTTCTATTCATTAATTTTCCTGAGGAGGAGCCAGCCTTGGTAATACTGTCTGAAGTTGTTACAGGGCTGAGTAAGCCTTCACAATGTATATATATATATATATATATATATATATATATATATATATATATATATATATATATATATATATATATATATATATATATATATATATATATATATATATATATATATATATATATATATATATATATATATATA
Organism: Cherax quadricarinatus; assembly: GCF_038502225.1. Classification (NCBI taxonomy): domain Eukaryota; kingdom Metazoa; phylum Arthropoda; class Malacostraca; order Decapoda; family Parastacidae; genus Cherax; species Cherax quadricarinatus. The sequence continues at coordinate 41,140,956 of NC_091317.1, forward strand.
TATATATATATATATATATATATATATATATATATATATATATATATATATATGTGTGTATATATAGTCAATAAGATCACAGTAAACAGGTGATTTCAGAATATGCTAAAGAACCACTGTGAAAGAATAGAGAACTTCCAAGCACTTTCGTGACTACTCACATTATCAAGGAATAATAAAAGCAATGCATCAAAGGAAGGCATATAAAGGTTCTAGACCACATCTCACTATTGCATCCTGTCATGTAGGGGGGTAATGATTAGGGGAATATGGGGGTAAGAGGAGGGAGTTAGTAGGTAGGGGACAGGCGAGGCAGTAGGAGGGATGAGGGCAGAGGTAGGTAGGTAATGTGAGGTCACTGGTAACTACACCTTCACCTCTCATTACTCTACCCGCCACACTACACTACTCACCCTCTCACTACTTTAACTAAACATAAATAAATGGAGAAAATAACGGGGACGGTGAATATTACTATTCTACTCAAACACAGTTTATTATTATTAATATATTTGGGAATAGGAGTACATCATTGTGGCTTAGATAAACGGGATGGTATGTATAAGCAGTGAGACAGGGAATACAATCAACTTGACCAAAATGAATGTAACTTACAATATAGTTCAGAGGGCAGTTCATCACAGGAACTAAGCCACAGGTCCCAAGACCTACACAGCACGAGTACTGTGCCACACCAGTACTCTGCCCAGTGCCTCCAACAGTCTCCTCCAGAGACTTCAGCAGCCTTCTCCCGAGCCCTGCACCCCAGCAGCAGCTCCGCTCGAAGTCTCTGCTCAGGAGCTCTGCACCCCAGCAGCAGCTCCGCTCGAATCTCTGCTCAGGAGCTCTGCACCCCAGCAGCAGCTCCGCTCGAATCTCTACTCAGGAGCTCTGCACCCCAGCAGCAGCTCCGCTTGAATCTCTCTACTCAGCTCTTCCTTGGGCTTTTATGGTGGTCCAAGCACCCTCCACAACCACGTGTACGACCTGACGCCTAGGTCTGACGCTGTCAAGAACAAAAGACCTCAGACGTGGGCGTGGCTACAGACGTTTGCCAAGGCAAGGTGTGACCATATAATTGGTTAAATTAGGTCTCCCCAGAGACCTCACAAGCTCAGCTGGACTACATCACAATCCCACATCTACCAACTTTATTACAAAGCAATACCTGATGCGTGACTCATAAGAAAGAGAACACTGCAGCAGGCCCACTGGCCAAACTAGACAGGTCGTTCACACAACCCACAAACTATTCTACCAAAGAATTAATAAGTTTAAAAATTATTATTTCTCCAATGTATTATTAAATTCTTCCCAAATTCTATTAATTATAAATGGATCTAATATATATAAGCCAATGGAAATGTTCATATTATTGTCAAAACTGATTTTCATTAATCTTGTTTCATAAAAAGCAGTTTTGACAATAATATGAATATTTCCTTTGGTTTATACAACTTAGATCCATTTATAATTAATAGAATTTGGGAAGAATTTAATAATACATTGGACAAATAATAATTTTTAAAATTCTTAATTCTTTGGTAGAATAGTTTCTTTGTGGGTTGCGTGAAGGACGTGTCTAGTTTGGCCAGCGGGACTGCAGCAGTGTTCTCTTTCTTATAAGTCGCGCATCAGGTGTTGCTTTGCTGTGGGATGTGATAGTGAGGTGTGGTCTAGACCCTCTATATGCCTTCCTTTGATGCATTACTTTTATTGTTCCTTGATAATGTGAGTAGTCACGAATGCGCTGGAAGTTCTCTATTCTTCCACAGTGGTTGTTTTACACACACACACACACATATATATATATATATATATATATATATATATATATATATATATATATATATATATATATATATATATATATATATATATATATATATATATATATATATATATATATATATATATATATATATATATATATATATATATATATATATATATATATATATATATATATATATATATATATTCAACAAGTCGGCCGTCTCCCACAGAGGCAGGGTGACCCAAAAAAGAAAGAAAATCCCCAAAAAGAAAATACTTTCATCATCATTCAACACTTTCACCACACTCACACATTATCACTGTTTTTGCAGAGGTGCTCAGAATACAACAGTTTAGAAGCATATACGTATAAAGATACACAACATATCCCTCCAAACTGCCAATATCCCAAACCCCTCCTTTAAAGTGCAGGCATTGTACTTCCCATTTCCAGGACTCAAGTCCGACTATATGAAAATAACCGGTTTCCCTGAATCCCTTCACTAAATATTACCCTGCTCACACTCCAACAGATCGTCAGGTCCCAAGTATCATTCGTCTCCATTCACTCCTGTCTAACACGCTCATGCACGCTTGCTGGAAGTCCAAGCCTCTCGCCCACAAAACCTCCTTTACCCCCTCTTTCCAACCCTTTCGAGGACGACCCTTACCCCTCCTTCCTATCCCTATAGATTTATAAGCTTTCCATGTCATTCTACTTTGATCCATTCTCTCTAAATGACCAAACCACCTCAACAGCCCCTCTTCTGCCCTCTGACTAATGCTTTTATTAACTCCACACCTTCTCCTAATTTCCACACTCCGAATTTTCTGCATAATATTTACACCACACATTGCCCTTAGACAAGACATCTCTACTGCCTCCAACCGTCTCCTCGCTGCTGCATTTACCACCCAAGCTTCACATCCATATAAGAGTGTTGGTACTACTATACTTACATACATTCCCTTCTTTGCCTCCATCGATAACGTTTTTTGACTCCACATATACCTCAACGCACCACTCACCTTTTTTCCCTCATCAATTCTATGATTAACCTCATCCTTCATAAATCCATCCGCCGACACGTCAACTCCCAAGTATCTGAAAACATTCACTTCTTCCATACTCCTCCTCCCCAATTTGATATCCAATTTTTCTTTATCTAAATTATTTGATACCCTCATCACCTTACTCTTTTCTATGTTCACTTTCAACTTTCTACCTTTACACACATTCTCAAACTCATCCACTAACCTTTGCAATTTTTCATTAGAATCTCCCATAAGCACAGTATCATCAGCAAAAAGTTACTGTGTCAATTCCCATTTTGAATTTGATTCCCCATAATTTAATCCCACCCCTATCCCGAACACCCTAGCATTAACTTCTTTTACAACCCCATCTATAAATATATTAAACAACCATGGTGACATTACACATCCCTGTCTAAGACCTACTTTTACCGGGAAGTATTTTCCCTCTCTTCTACACACCCTAACCTGAGCTTCACTATCCTCATAAAAACTCTTTACAGCATTTAGTAACTTACCACCTATTCCATATACTTGCAACATCTGTCACATTGCTCCTCTATCCACTCTATCATATGCCTTTTCTAAATCCATAAATGCAATAAAAACTTCCCTACCTTTATCTAAATAGTGTTCACATATATGCTTCAATGTAAACACTTGATCTACACATCCCCTACCCACTCTGAAGCCTCCCTGCTTATCCGCAATCCTACATTCTGTCTTACCTCTAATTCTTTCAATTATAACCCTTCCGTATGCTTATATATATATATATATATATATAGCAGAAATATAGCATGCGAAATATACACATATATATATATATATATATATATATATATATATATATATATATATATATATATATACATATGTATATATATATATATATATATATATATATATATATATATATATATATATATATATATATATATATATATGTATATATATATATATATATATATATATATATATATATATATATATATATATGTATATATATATATATATATATATATATACATATATATATATATATATATATATATAAATATATATATATATATATATATATATATATATATATATATATATATATATATATATATATCAATAACAAAACTGCACTAGCCAAGGACTCAAACCCATACTGCTTTGGCCTACCTCATGGTGGACGAAAACAAATAATGCCCTAATCCACTGGACCATATGATCCTTAAGAGCAGCGCATCCAGCGGAACTGGATGTTGTACTCGCTACCCAAGGACACACGATGGTATGGATGACTCTACGCTAATTTCATTCTAGTCCCTGTTTGGTGTACTAGTACAACGAGCAGTATTTATATTATAGTGACCAGAAACGAGTGGTATTGATCAATAAGAACACTGCACTAGCCAAGGACTCGAACCCATGCTGCTTTGGCCTGCCTCATGGTGGTGTGAAAAGTGGGTCATAATAAGTGTGTATGCACCTGGAGACGAGAGGAGTGTAGAGGGAGAGAGATTTTCGGAGATGTTAAGTGAATGTATTGGAACCTTTGAACCAAGTGAGAGAGTAATTGTGGTAGGGGACCTGAATGCTAAAGTAGGAGAAACATTTAGAGAGGGTGTGGTAGGTAAGTTTGGGGTGCCAGGTGTAAATGATAATGGGAGCCCTTTGATTGAACTTTGTATAGAAAGGGGTTTAGTTACAGGTAATACATATTTTAAGAAAAAGAGGATAAATAAGTATACAAAATATGATGTAGGGAGTAATGACAGTAGTTTGTTGGACTATGTATTTGTAGGTAAAAGACTGTTGATGAGATATCAGGATGGACATGTTTATAGAGGGACCACAGATATATCAGATCAGTTTTTAGTTGTAGCTACACTGAGAGTAAAAGGTAGATGGGATACAAGGAGAATAGAAGCATCAGGGAAGAGAGAGGTGAAAGTTTATAAACAAAAAGAGTAGGCAGTTAGGGTAGATATAAACAACTATTGGAGGATAGATGGGCTAGTGAAAGCATAGGCAATGGGGTCGAAGAGGTATGGGGTGGGTTTAAAAATGTAGTGTTAGAGTGTTCAGCAGAAGTTTGTGGTTACAGGAAAGTGGGTGTAGGAGGGAAGAGGAGCGATTGGTGGAATGATGATGTAAAGAGAGTAGTAAGGGAGAAAAAGTTAGCATATGAGAGGTTTTTACAAAGTAGAAGTGATGCAAGGAGGGAAGAGTATATGGAGAAAAAAAGAGAGAATAAGAGAGTGGTAAAGCAACGTAAAAAGAGAGCAAATGAGAGAGTGAGTGAGATGTTATTAACAAATTTTGTTGAAAATAAGAAAAAGTTTTGGAGTGAGATTAATAAGTTGAGGAAGATTAGGGAACAAATGGATTTGTCAGTTAAAAATAGGAGAGGAATGTTCTCAAGGGTACTGAGACGTATCCGTTATATTGTCTACTATTCTTCTCAGTATCAGTTATTATGCCTTATTTGGAACTCTTCTATACCATTCATATAATATTTCTATGATCCAGATTTCTACTTCAAATATCCTTTAACCCACTACCTTTGAATCAGGTAATCTTGTCAGTGTATGGTGCAATCACAGCTTAACGCGTTATATAACCATTCATCAACTGGTGTAGCATGATGTCTTGGTGCGTTGACAACAGGTGGAGTGTCACCAATCCATCATGACACCACCTGGCATAATGAGCAATTCTGTTTTTTTTTTTGTCAGTATGTGCTTCTTACTGTCAGTTTGTGCTTGCCAATGTAACCTGACGACTGCAGAATTGTCCGTCAGTAGGCGTTTATCACTGAGGCTCACTCATGTGCCCCGGTGTCACGTCACACTAGTGTTAGTGCTAGTATGTTCAGTAGTCACTGTGATCTGCTACATGAATGTATGTATACACACGCAATACACTGGAAATAGTGGGATAGTAATACCAGGGATGGTGCTAATGGTATAGTGGAATGGTAATACCATTGATGATGCTAAGAGTATAGTGGGATGATAATGTCAGGGATGATGGTAATGGTATTGTGGGATGGTAATACCAGGAAAGGTGGTAAGGGTATAGTGGGATTGTAATAGCAGTGATGGTGGTAATGGCATAGTGGGATGGCAATACCAAGCATGGTGGTAATGGTACAGTGTACTGCATCACACAGTATCAGGAGCCAAAGACTGTTCAACTGCCTCCCTAGCATACCTAAGGGGGATTACCATAGACCCCTGGCTGTCTTCAACAAGGCGCTGGACAGGCGCCTAAAGTCGGTACCTGTCTAGTCGGGCTGTGGTTCGTACGTCTGTTTGAATGCGGCCAGCAGTAACAGCCTGGTTGATCAGGCCCTGATCTACCGGGATGCCTAGTCACAGACTGGGCCTCGGGGGCGTTGATCCCCGAGAACGTCTTCAGGTATACGCCAGGTATATATTGGAACTGTGAGTGCTGCGCATGACGTAGAAATTTAGCCAGTGCTGTGCATGTCATACAATTCTGGTCAGTGCTCTGCATGTCATACACTTCTGGTCAGTGTGGTGCATGTCATACACTTCTGGTCAGTGTGGTGCATGTCACACGGCACTAGTCATGTCAGCCTCTACTGTTTACATCTGACAAATACTGAGCATGTGCTGTCAAAACTTTCCCTCCATTGCATTAAAACAATTTATACTAAATTAATAGTTACAGAATCTGAGAGGTGCAGCGGCAGCGCTTCCTTCTGTAGTCGATGTCTTGGACGTAACACATTTAAGCCAGAGTAGTAATGGCTATAAAAAAAAATCTTGCTGGATTACTACAATTAATCAGAACAGGAGTTTTTTCAGGGGAACACGTGCGTAAATTATTTCTCAAATTCTGATTGGTAGAAGGAAGGGAATCAGGTATGACGATGTCCAGTCCGTTATATGACTTCTCTTCCCTTGCAGTGTGAGGGAGAGGGAGGGGTCATGACCCTCCTTGTTCCCCCAACCTTGTTGGAGGCAATTCTTCACATATCGGCCGTCTCCCACCGAGGCAGGGTCACTCCAAAAAGAAAATACTTTCATCAACATTCAACACTTTCACCTCACTCACATATAATCACTGTTTTTGCAGAGGTGCTCAGAACACAACAGTCTAGAAGCATATACGTATGAAGATACACAACATATCCCTCCAAAATGCTAATATCCCAAACCCCTCCTTTAGAGTGCAGACATTGTACTTCCCATTTCCAGGACTCAAGTCCGGCTTTATAAAAATAACCGGTTTCCCTGAGTCCCTTCACTAAATATTACCCTGCTCACACTCCAACAGATCGTCAGGTTCCAAATACCATTCGTCTCCATTCACTCCTACCGAACACGCCCATGCACGCCTGCTGGAAGTCCAAGCCCCTTGTCCACAAAACCTCCCTTACCCTTTCCTTCCAACCTTTTCGAGGACGACCCCTACCCCGCCTTCCTTCCCCTACATATTTAAATGCTCTCCATGTCATTCTACTCTGATCCATTCTCTCTAAATGACCAAACCACCTCAACAACCCCTATGCTGAGAATATTGAAATGTGGGCTATAGGTCACAGTTATCATGTATCTCACAGTAAACTAGATGCTCTCCACTCACTCAGCTTTCCAAGAACGTCATCCAGTATACAGTAAGCTCAGCCCCATCTGCCTCAACTCAAGCAAAAGAAATAGTGCATAGCGAGGCATGAGTTTCTAGTACAAAATATGAAGCCAGTCAGACGAGAAATTCACTGGTGATACCATGGAAACTACTATCTATTCAATAAAAATAGACAAATTAGCATCTACTCATTCCATAACAAATTCGAGTCTTCTTGTAGCATACATCATCTTTAAAAGTTTAAAGTCAATCAAAAGTATTCTCTTGTTATCGCACAAAATAACCTAAAAAATAACATTAAGTTTGAAACCGCTCGGAACTTACTTTCTCAAGTTACTGGCGACAGGAAACCTGTATTTCAGTTTTCCTTTTTAAAATAATTAATAAATTTTCCTCTTCACATCCCAAAAATCAATCCAAATCTTTTCTTAAAGTAAGATATACCAGCATCTACTGTTTGCAAGCAATTATGAGAGAAATTCTCCATTTATTGAAAGGAGATAAATTTGTTTAGTAATATGGCTATTTAAAACTTTTGAAACACTAATAACATCC
>NC_091317.1:41153932-41171432 GCF_038502225.1 Cherax quadricarinatus
GGTTAGCTAGAAGACAGGTCAGGTTAGCTAGAAGACAGGTCAGGTTAGCTAGAAGACAGGTCAGGTTAGCTAGAAGACAGGTCAGGTTAGCTAGAAGACAGGTCAGGTTAGCTAGAAGACAGGTCAGGTTAGCTAGAAGACAGGTCAGGTTAGCTAGAAGACAGGTCAGGTTAGCTAGAAGACAGGTCAGGTTAGCTAGAAGACAGGTCAGGTTAGCTAGAAGACAGGTCAGGTTAGCTAGAAGATAGGTCAGGTTAGCTAGAAGACAGGTCAGGTTAGCTAGAAGACAGGTCAGGTTAGCTAGAAGACAGGTCAGGTTAGCTAGAAGACAGGTCAGGTTAGCTAGAAGATAGGTCAGGTTAGCTAGAAGACAGGTCAGGTTAGCTAGAAGACAGGTCAGGTTAGCTAGAAGACAGGTCAGGTTAGCTAGAAGACAGGTCAGGTTAGCTAGAAGACAGGTCAGGTTAGCTAGAAGACAGGTCAGGTTAGCCAGAAGAAGATAGTCAGGTTAGCTAGAAGACAGGTCAGGTTAGCTAGAAGACAGGTCAGGTTAGCTAGAAGATAGGTCAGGTTAGCTAGAAGACAGGTCAGGTTAGCTAGAAGACATTTCAGGTTAGCTAGAAGACAGGTCAGGTTAGCTAGAAGACAGGTCAGGTTAGCTAGAAGACAGGTCAGGTTAGCTAGAAGACAGGTCAGGTTAGCTAGAAGACAGGTCAGGTTAGCTAGAAGACAGGTCAGGTTAGCTAGAAGACAGGTCAGGTTAGCTAGAAGACAGGTCAGGTTAGCTAGAAGACAGGTCAGGTTAGCTAGAAGACAGGTCAGGTTAGCTAGAAGACAGGTCAGGTTAGCTAGAAGACAGGTCAGGTTAGCTAGAAGACAGGTCAGGTTAGCTAGAAGACAGGTCAGGTTAGCTAGAAGATAGGTCAGGTTAGCTAGAAGACAGGTCAGGTTAGCTAGAAGACAGGTCAGGTTAGCTAGAAGACAGGTCAGGTTAGCTAGAAGACAGGTCAGGTTAGCTAGAAGACAGGTCAGGTTAGCTAGAAGACAGGTCAGGTTAGCTAGAAGACAGGTCAGGTTAGCTAGAAGACAGGTCAGGTTAGCTAGAAGACAGGTCAGGTTAGCTAGAAGACAGGTCAGGTTAGCTAGAAGACAGGTCAGGTTAGCTAGAAGACAGGTCAGGTTAGCTAGAAGACAGGTCAGGTTAGCTAGAAGACAGGTCAGGTTAGCTAGAAGACAGGTCAGGTTAGCTAGAAGACAGGTCAGGTTAGCTAGAAGACAGGTCAGGTTAGCTAGAAGACAGGTCAGGTTAGCTAGAAGACAGGACAGGTTAGCTAGAAGACAGGTCAGGTTAGCTAGAAGACAGGTCAGGTTAGCTAGAAGACAGGTCAGGTTAGCTAGAAGACAGGTCAGGTTAGCTAGAAGACAGGTCAGGTTAGCTAGAAGACAGGTCAGGTTAGCTAGAAGACAGGTCAGGTTAGCTAGAAGACAGGTCAGGTTAGCTAGAAGACAGGTCAGGTTAGCTAGAAGACAGGTCAGGTTAGCTAGAAGACAGGTCAGGTTAGCTAGAAGACAGGTCAGGTTAGCTAGAAGACAGGTCAGGTTAGCTAGAAGACAGGTCAGGTTAGCTAGAAGACAGGTCAGGTTAGCTAGAAGACAGGTCAGGTTAGCTAGAAGACAGGTCAGGTTAGCTAGAAGACAGGTCAGGTTAGCTAGAAGACAGGTCAGGTTAGCTAGAAGACAGGTCAGGTTAGCTAGAAGACAGGTCAGGTTAGCTAGAAGACAGGTCAGGTTAGCTAGAAGACAGGTCAGGTTAGCTAGAAGACAGGTCAGGTTAGCTAGAAGACAGGTCAGGTTAGCTAGAAGACAGGTCAGGTTAGCTAGAAGACAGGTCAGGTTAGCTAGAAGACAGGTCAGGTTAGCTAGAAGACAGGTTAGCAGAAGACAGGTCAGGTTAGCTAGAAGACAGGTCAGGTTAGCTTGAAGATAGGTCAGGTTAGCTAGAAGACAGGTCAGGTTAGCTAGAAGACAGGTCAGGTTAGCTAGAAGACAGGTCAGGTTAGCTAGAAGACAGGTCAGGTTAGCTAGAAGACAGGTCAGGTTAGCTAGAAGACAGGTCAGGTTAGCTAGAAGACAGGTCAGGTTAGCTAGAGACAGGTCAGGTTAGCTAGAAGATAGGTCAGGTTAGCTAGAAGACAGGTCAGGTTAGCTAGAAGACAGGTCAGGTTAGCTAGAAGACAGGTCAGGTTAGCTAGAAGACAGGTCAGGTTAGCTAGAAGATAGGTCAGGTTAGCTAGAAGACAGGTCAGGTTAGCTAGAAGACAGGTCAGGTTAGCTAGAAGACAGGTCCGGTTAGCTAGAAGACAGGTCAGGTTAGCTAGAAGACAGGTCAGGTTAGCTAGAAGACAGGTCAGGTTAGCCAGAAGATAGGTCAGGTTAGCTAGAAGACAGGTCAGGTTAGCTAGAAGACAGGTCAGGTTAGCTAGAAGACAGGTCAGGTTAGCTAGAAGACAGGTCAGGTTAGCTAGAAGACAGGTCAGGTTAGCTAGAAGACAGGTCAGGTTAGCTAGAAGACAGGTCAGGTTAGCTAGAAGATAGGTCAGGTTAGCTAGAAGACAGGTCAGGTTAGCTAGAAGACAGGTCAGGTTAGCTAGAAGATAGGTCAGGTTAGCTAGAAGACAGGTCAGGTTAGCTAGAAGACAGGTCAGGTTAGCTAGAAGACAGGTCAGGTTAGCTAGAAGACAGGTCAGGTTAGCTAGAAGACAGGTCAGGTTAGCTAGAAGACAGGTCAGGTTAGCTAGAAGACAGGTCAGGTTAGCTAGAAGACAGGTCAGGTTAGCTAGAAGATAGGTCAGGTTAGCTAGAAGACAGGTCAGGTTAGCTAGAAGACAGGTCAGGTTAGCTAGAAGACAGGTCAGGTTAGCTAGAAGACAGGTCAGGTTAGCTAGAAGACAGGTCAGGTTAGCTAGAAGATAGGTCAGGTTAGCTAGAAGACAGGTCAGGTTAGCTAGAAGACAGGTCAGGTTAGCTAGAAGACAGGTCAGGTTAGCTAGAAGACAGGTCAGGTTAGCTAGAAGACAGGTCAGGTGAAGAGGTGAGCAGAAAGGTTCTCTCGTAAATCTGTCACAAACATTGTTATCTTTCCTCGTCAAAGACAGTTCGAGTGTTATTCTTGACCGTGAGGATTACCGGCAAACAGTCGTGCCCTTCCTTTGCAATTCTACACCTGATAAATTAGACACATGTGCAACTCTTGGGTATCTTTATTGAGGAAACGTTTCGCCACACAGTGGCTTCATCAATCCATACGTAGGAGAAACTTGAAGAACAGGAGAAGAATGAGGTAATCAGTCCCTCAACCTTGAGTCGATGTGTTCAGCCCATCAATCTTGAATAGAATACGGCATATGAGCGGAGAAGCAGCTTATAAACCGTATGGCAGGAGAGGTGCAGCAGTCATAGGTGGTGTCACATTTGTTCAATGTGGAAGTAGGTCGTGCCCAAGAATTAGGCAAGTGAAGAATTTCTAAGTATTAAGATCCCAAGAAGTTGCAGTGTCTGACAGGTTTGTAGATGAATGGTTCAGAGAACCGACATGTTGATAAATTAGACACATGTGCAACTCTTGGGTATCTTTACTGAGGAAACGTTTCGCCACACAGTGGCTTCATCAGTCCATACGTAGGAGAAACTTGAAGAACAGGAGGAGAATGAGGTAATCAGTCCCTCAACCTTGAGTCGATGTGTTCAGTCCATCAATCTTGAATAGAATACGGCATATGAGTGGAGAAGCAGCTTATAAACCGTATGGCAGGAGAGGTGCAGCAGTCATAGGTGGTGTCACATTTGTTCAATGTGGAAGTAGGTCGTGCCCAAGAATTAGGGCACGTATGGACTGATGAAGCCACTGTGTGGCGAAACGTTTCCTCAATAAAGATACCCAAGAGTTGCACATGTGTCTAATTTATCAACATGTCGGTTCTCTGAACCATTCATCTACAAACCTGCCAGACACTGCAACTTCTTGGGATCTTAATACTTAGGAATTCTTCGCTTGCCTAATTATTGGGCACGACCTACTTCCACATTGAACAAATGTGACACCACCTATGACTGCTGCACCTCTCCTGCCATACGGTTTATAAGCTGCTTCTCCGCTCATATGCCGTATTCTATTCAAGATTGATGGACTGAACACATCGGCTCAAGGTTGAGGGACTGATTACCTCATTCTCCTCCTGTTCTTCAAGTTTCTCCTACGTATGGACTGATGAAGCCACTGTGTGGCGAAACGTTTCCTTAATAAAGATACCCAAGAGTTGCACATGTTTCTAATTTATCAACATGTCGGTTCTCTGAACCATTCATCTACAACTTCTACACATGCTGTTTCTGTACACTTTTGTTCACTCCGACAGAATCTTCATCTCACCTGCGTGATCTTTCTTAACTCTGCTTCCCGACTTTTATCTATTGATTTAGTGAAATGTTTCCTTTTTTATTTTTCACTCTGTGCATTATTTATATTGACCCTAAAACTCTTAAATCAAGTGTAACTCTACGTCCCATGACTTCCTCCATAGGTTGTCTCTATCCTTTTCTCTGTTTTTTTTCTCCTGCTCACCTCATTCACTGTCATTACTTCACTGAATGTGCGCATCTTCATCCCACTTGTAAGATGCTAAGTCTTGCTGAAGTCTCTCTTCAGGTGTATTCCTCATGATGATGTCACTTTTCTCAGAGGGGCTATTTCATATCTCTATTCCTATTGCTGTCATTCATGATCGTAGTTGTTCCTGACCTGATCACCTGGTCGTGTTTGACTAGAGCTCTGGTGATATCAAATTTGTGTCCACATTGTCAGACCCAACACACTCGGGAATCAGGTTGTGTCAGTCCTGTGTTTTACTTGTAGCAACTCATAGTCCTAGTCTATGTCAGCTCTGAGCTGGGGTTTAGCAGCCCCGAGTGTTGGTCAGGAAAAACTGAGCCCTGGTCGTGTTAGACCTAGGCGGCAGTTGTGGTTTTCCTGAGCCCAGGTTCATTACAGGCCTAGCCACTGTAGCTGAGCCCTAGTAGTGATTATATACAACACGCAAAAGGAAAAAAAACAAAGTTGTTGATTGTATCCAGTTGCAAACTTTCAACCCTCGTGATTTTCTTCGATGATTATGAAACAGATATATAGCCTGGGCATGGTCTCAGGGGAAAACCTAAGTTTGATTTCTTTTGCGAGTTAGCCGGTGGCATGAATTATGAATGTCCCTCCCAACGCAATTTTGTACATACGTATGTACACACAAACACACACGCGCCCACACACCCACACACACACACACACACACACGCACACACACACACCGGGGCCAGGAGCTGAGTCTCGGCCCCTGCAACCACAATTAGGTGAGTACACACACACACACACACACACACACACACACACCACCTACCTCCCCTACCCACCACGGGACATCCGGTCCAAGCCCTCTCTACTCTCTCTCTCTCTCTCTCTCTCTCTCTCTCTCTCTCTCTCTCTCTCTCTCTCTCTCTTTCTCTCTCTCCCTATCTCTCTCTCTCTCTCTCTCTCCCTCTCTCTCCCTCTATCTCTCTCTCTTTCTCTCTCTCTCTCTCTCTCTCTCTCTCTCTCTCTCTCCCTCCCTCCCTCTCTCTCTCTCTCTCTCTCTCTCTCTCTCTCTCTCTCTCTCTCTCTCTCCCTCTACCTTTCTGCCCCTCTCTTTCCATCTTTCCCCTCCCTTTGCTCCAGCTCTATCTCTTCCTTTCTGTCTTCTCTCTCCACCTCTCGTCCTCTCTCTCCCCTCCTCACACACACCTTCCATTCATCTTCCCTTCCCTCTCTTGGCCTCCCCTAACTCCCCTCCCTCCCCACTCATTATCCCTAGCGTTCTTCCCAGCATTCTCTCTACCTCTCTCTCTATCCCTCTGTCTCTCTCCCTCCCTCCTTCTCACACACAAGCTCCTTTCCGTGGTAAAAATAAAAAAAAAATATGGGTATCCCAAGAGGGCGGAGACCCAGGGGTCTGGAGGTCGAACCCATGAGGGAGGGACCTGGGAGGGAAGATTGGGAGGTAGAGCACACAAAAATGGAGGAAGAGTGGGGAAGGAAGCTAGCTGAGCTCGGCAGGGTAATGGAAGAGAGGATAGCTGAAGAGAGCAGGAAGTGGGGACTACAAGTCTTAGCAGCAGAAGATAAGATAAAGTGCTTAGAAGAGGAGCTAAAAAAACTGAAATAGAATAGAGAGACAAATGACAACACAGGAATGGCATCAGGCACAAACGAGGGGGCTGTAGGGATTCAGGAAAAGATGAGTACAGGAAGACCAATGATGAAGCCTGCAGTCAATGCAGGAGACAAGATTTATGCAGAGACTCTAACAGTCAACTACAGTGGCACGGAACAGCTAAGCAGGGAAGACAGTCCACTGAGCATAGGGGCTGCAGCAAGGCCAAGAGTTGAAGGCAGGAACGTCTCGATGGAAGGAGATAAAACACCTCAGAGGACGCAAAGAGAGACACAGTGGGAGGAGGAGAGGGAGAGGTCAATGTTTGCCAATGGGCTCCAAGAAGTTGAAGGGGAAACCTATGATGAAAGAATCCAAGGGGAGAAGAAAGCGATCGAAGGTATCTTGAAAGCAATAGGAGAGGGAGACATGACCCAGGTGGCAAATTTTCGGAGAATTATGTGGTTTGCACGCAGAAGGAGACGGCATGTCAAAGTAGTCTACAGGGAAGACTCAGCTCGAACCAGGGTCCTGCAGGACAAAGCACGACTAAGGGACAAATCAGAGTACCAGAGCGTGTACCTCGATTGCGACAGAACAGAGGAGGAAAGGACAAGACTGAGAGAGAGGGTACAGAAACGAAAGGAGGAATGGGAGGCATCCATAAGGACGAGCAGTACCCAGACTCAGGTGGAAGGACAAATGCGCCCTACAGAGACACCCACAGAAGGACTCCAACCACAACAACCCCGAAGCAACTGAACAACCTCAATCAAAACCTGCACACTGTTCCCTCTGCCCCCACGCCCCCACCACAAACTCCAACTCCACAGCAGCCCCTTTTGGGCACTCTGCCCCCACCCCCACCACAAACCCCACCCACACTGTGAAAACCCCATTGCAGCTGAACAATCTCAACCAACACCCACACACTGCTCCCTCTGCCCCCACCCCCACATCACAAACCCTACTGCCAAAGCAGCTCCCTACGGGCACTCTGCCCACAACCCCCACCACAAATTCCACCCACACCACAAACCCCCATAACCCCCCCAGAACTCCTACCCCCCAACCCCAATATTCTCCC
This sequence comes from Cherax quadricarinatus, assembly GCF_038502225.1. Taxonomy (NCBI): domain Eukaryota; kingdom Metazoa; phylum Arthropoda; class Malacostraca; order Decapoda; family Parastacidae; genus Cherax; species Cherax quadricarinatus. Next base: position 41,161,256 of record NC_091317.1, read on the forward strand.
AGGTCCACCGTGATAAACAAGAAACTGAAGGTGTGGTTCACAAACACAGATGGAACAGCAAATAAATATGAGGAATGGCACGAAAGAATCAACGAGAAGTCCCCGGACATCATAGCAGTCACAGAAACGAAACTCACTGAGACAATAACAGACGCAGTCTTCCCACCGGGATGTCAGATCCTGAGGAAAGATAGAAAGAGCAGAGGGGGAGGAGGGATTGCACTGCTCATATAAAACCGATGGAGTTTCGAGGAAATGGAGGGCATGGACGAGATTGGAGAAAGGGACTACTTAGCAGGCTCAATTCAATCTGGGGAACATAAGGTAGTCATTGCTGTGATGTATAACCCACCACAGAACTGCAGGAGGCCAAGAGAGGAATATGATGAGAACAGAGCGATGGTGGACACACTGGCTGAGGTGGCATGAAGAGCTCAAACGTGCAGAGCAAAGTTACTGGTTATGGGTGATTTCAACCACAGGGAGATCGATTGGGAAAACCTGGAGCCTCATGGGGGCTCCGAAACATGGAAAGTCAAGATGATGGATGTGGTACTTGAAAATCTCATGCATCAACACATCAGTGACACTACCAGAGAGCGAGAGGAGGATGAACCAGCAAGACTGGACCTTGTGTTCACCCTGAGTAGCTCAGACATTGATGACATCACATATGAGAGGCCCCTCGGAGCTAGTGACCATGTAGTCCTGAGTTTTGATTACATAGTAGAGTTACAGGTGGAGTGGGTAACAAGAGTCGAATGGAAAAAGCCAAACAATAAAAGGGGGAACTACACAGGTATGAGGAATTTCCTGCAGGAGGTGCAGTGGGACAGAGAAATGGTAGGAAAGACAGTAAATGAAATGGTGGAAAATATAACAACAAAATGCAAGGAGACAGAGGAAAGGTTAGTTCCCAAGGGCAACAGAAACAATGGGAAGACTAAAGCGAGTCCTTGGTTTACCCAAATATGCAGGGAGGCAAAAACTAAGTGCATTAGAGAATGGAAGAGGTATAGAAGGCAAAAGACCCAGGAAGACAAGGAGATCAGTCGAAGAGCCAGAAACGAATATGCACAGATAAGGAGGGAGGCCCAGCGACAGTACGAAAATGACATAGCATCAAAAGCCAAGTCTGACCCGAAACTGCTGCTTAGCCACATTAGGAGAAAGACGACAGTCAAAGACCAGGTGATCAGGCTGAGGAAAGAAGGTGGGGAACTCACAAGAAACTATCAAGAGGTATGCGAAGAGCTCAACGGAAGATTTAAGGAAGTATTCACAGTGGAGACAGGAAGGACTGGGAAGACAGGACAGAGGGGGACACCAATAGGGAATAGACCAACAGGTGCTGAACGATATGCACACAACTGAGGAGGAGGTGAAGAAGCTGCTAAGTGGCCTTGATACCTCAAAGGCAAAGGGACCGGACAACATCTCCCGGTGGGTCCTCAGGGAGGGAGCAGATATACTGTGAGTGTGTCATTAACCACAATCTTCATCACATCCCTTGAAACTGGGAAATTACCTGAGGTATGGAAGACCACAAATGTAGTTCCCATTTTTAAAAAAGAAACAGAAAAGAGGAACTAAATTACAGACAAGTGTCACTGACCAGTATAGTATGCAAAGTCATGCAGAAGATTATCAGGAGGAGAGTGGTAGAGCACCTGGAAAGGAACAAGATTATAAACGATAACCAGCACAGATTCATGGAAGGCAAATCCTGTGTCACAAACCTTCTGGAGTTCTATGACAAAGTTACAGAAGTGGGACACGAGAGAAAGGGGTGGGTTGATTGCATTTTCTTGGACTGTAAGAAGGCCTTCGAAACAGTTCCTCACTAGTGCAGAAACTAGAGAATCAGGCGCATATAACAGGAATGGCACTGCAATGGATCAGAGAATACCTGACAGGGAGGCAACAACGAGTCATGGTACGGGATGAGATATCACAGTGGGCACCTGTGGTGAGCGGGATCCCACAGGGGACGGTCCTAGGACCAGTGCTATTTCTGGTTTATGTGAATGACATGATGGAAGAGATAGACTCAGAGGTGTCCCTGTTCGCAGATGATGTGAAGCTAATGAGGAGAATTAAATCAGATGAGGACCAGGCAGGACTTCAAAGAGACCTGGACAGGCTGGACACGTGGTCCAGCAACTGGCTTCTTGAATTCAACCCTGCAAAGTGCAAAGTCATGAAGATCGGAAAAGGGCAAAGAAGACCACAGACAGAGTATAGACTAGGTGGCCAAGGACTGCAAATCTCGCTCAAGGAGAAAGATCTTGGGGTGAATATAACACCGAGCATGTCTCCAGAGACACACATCAACCAGATAACTGCTGCAGCATACGGGCGCCTGGCAAACTTGAGAATAGCGTTCTGATACCTTAGTAAGGAATCATTCAAGACACTGTACACTGTGTACATCAGGCCCATACTGGAGTACACAGCTCCAGTTTGGAACCCACACCTTGGCAAACACGTCAAGAAATTAGAGAAAGTACAAAGGTTTGCAACAAGGCTTGTTCCGGAGCTCAGGGGTATGTCCTACGAAGAAAGGTTGAGGGAAATCGGACTGACGACGTTGGAGGACAGGCAGGTCAGGGGAGACATGATAACGACATACAAAATGCTGCGTGGAATAGATAAGGTAGACAGAGACAGGTTGTTCCAGAGAGGGGACACAGAAACAAGGGGTCGCAATTGGAAGCTGAAGACTCAGACGAGTCACAGGGATGTTAGGAAGTATTTCTTCAGTCATAGAGTCGTCAGGAAGTGGAACAGCCTAACAAGTGATATAGTGGAGGCAGGAACCATACATAGCTTTAAGACGAGGTATGACAAAGCTCTGGAGGCAGAGAGAGAGAGAACCAAGTAGCGATCAGTTAAGAGGCGGGGCCAGGAGCTGTGTGCCGACCCCTACAACCACAATTAGGTGAGTACAATTAGGTGAATACACCCATTGTTCCTTATACAGTCTCCCACTTCCCCAACCCCAATGTACCACTCAGACCACAGTTTTAGAAAACAAGTTGAAGGTGTGGTATACATATGCAGATGGAATAACAAATAAGTATGAGGAGTGACATGAAAGAATCATGGAGACATCCACAGATTTAATAACACTCATAGAAACAAAACTCACCAGGATGATAACAGATACAATCTTTCCACCCAGATATCAAATCCTCATGAAAGAAAGTGGGAGGAGGAGTTGCACTACTCATTAAAAACCAGTGAGGATTTGAGAAAATGGAATGAATGGACGGCATGGGCGAAATGAACTACGTAGCAGGAACAATCAAGTCTGAGGGCCATAAGGTGGTAATTACAGTAATGTACAACTTGCCACAGAACTGCAGGAGGCCAAGAGAAGAATACGATGAGAGCAACAGAGCAATGGTCGACACACTAGCCTAGGTGGACAGAAGAGCTCACATGGGGGGAGCAAAGTTACTAATTATGGGTGATTTCAATCACAAAGAGATTGATTGGGAAAACCTGGAGCCCCCATGGGGGTCCCGAAAAATGGAGACCCAAACTAAGTTTACTAGAGAATGGAAAAGGCACAGAAGACAAAGGACTCAGGAAAATAAAGGGATTAGCGGAAGAGCCAGAAACAAATATGCACAGATAAGAAGGGAGGCTCAGCAACAATATGAAAACGACATAGCATCGAAAGTCAAGTCTGACCCGAAGCTGTTGTATAGCCACATCAAGAGGAAAACAACAGTCAAGGAGCAGGTAATCAGACTGAGGAAGGATAATGGGGAGTTCACAAGAAACGACCGAGAGGCATGTGAGGAGCTCAACACGAGAATTAAAGAAGTATTTACAGTGGAAACCGGTAGGACTCCAGGAAATCAGAACAGGGAGGTACACAAACAAGTGCTGGATGAGGTACACATAACCGAGGAGGAGGTGAAGAAGCTGCTATGTGAACTTGACACCTCAAAGGCGGTGGGACCAGACAACATCTCTCTGTGGGTCCTTAGAGAGAGAGCAGAGATGCTGTGTGTGCCACTAACAAAGATCATCAACACATCCCTTGAAACTGGGCAACTCCCTGAGGTATGCAAGATGGTAAATGTAGTCCCAATTTTTAAAAAAAGGAGACAGACATGAGGCATTGAACTACAGACCTGTGTCACTGACGTGTATAGTATGCAAAATCATGGAGAAGATCATCAGGAGGAGAGTGGTGGAGCACCTGGAAAGAAACAAGTGTACAATCGACAACCAGCACGATTTCAGGGAAGGAAAACCCTGTGTCACAAACCTACTGGAGTTTTATGACAAGGTGACAGAAGACAAGAGAGAGAGGGATGGATAGGCTGCATTTTCTTGGACTACAAGAAGGTTTTCGACACAGTTCCTTACAAGAGGTTACTGTGAAAGCTAGAGGATCAGGCACACATAACAGGAAAGTCACTGCAATAGATCAGAGAATACCTGACTGGAACGCAAGAACGAGTCATGGTACTTGACGAGGTGTCAGAGTGGGGGTCTGTAACAAGCAGGGTTCCACAGGGGTCAGTCCTAGGACCTGTGCTGTTTTTGGTATATGTGAATGACATAACTGAAGGGATAGACTCAGAAGTGTCCTTGTTTGCAGCTGATGTGAAGTTAATGAGAAGAATCAAATTGGTCGAGGATCAGGCAGGACTACAAAGAGACCTGGACAGGCTACAAGCCTGGTCCAGCAACTGGCTCCTTGAATTTAACCCTGCAAAATGCAGTCATGAAGACTGGGGAAGGGCAAAGAAGACCGCAGACACAGTATAGTCTAGGTGGCCAAAGACTGCAAACCTCACTCAAGGAAAAAGATCTTGGGGTGGGTATAACACCGAGCACATCTCCTGTGGTGCACATCAATCAGATAACTGCTGCAGCATACAGGCGTCTGGCAAACCTAAGGATAGTGTTTCGATACCTCAGTAAGGAATCGTTCAAGACTCATTACACCACTTACGTCAGGCCCATACTGGAGTATGCAGCACCAGTCTGGAATCCACACCTGGTCAAACACGTCAAGAAATTAGAGAAAGTGCAAAGGTTTGCAACAAGATTAGTCCCAGAGCTGAGGGGATTGACCTACGACACTGGAGGACAGGAGGGTCAGGGGAGACATGATAACGACATATAAAATACTGCGCTGAGTAGACAATGTGGACAAAGACAAGATGTTCCAGAGATGGGACACAGAAACAAGAGATCACAATTGGAAGTTGAAGACTCAGATGAGTCAAAGCTATGTTAGGAAGTATTTCTTCAGTCATAGAGTTGTTAGGCAGTGGAATAGCCTTGAAAGTGACGTAGTGGAAGCGGGAACCATACATAGTTTTAAGACGAGGTTTAATAAGATCTGGAGGCAGAGAGAGGACCTAGTAGCAATCAGTGAAGAGGCGGGGCCAGGAGCTATGAATCGACCCCTGCAACCACAAATAGGTGAGCACACACACACACACACACACACACACACACACACACACACACACACACACACACACACACACACACACACATACACACACACACACACACACACGCGCGTGCGCGCGTGACACGGCGGTAGAGTGTAGTGGGTCACAAGGCTCCAAGAATCTTAGTATGTTTAGGGCGTGCATTAGCTGCTAGCAGCGACCAGTGATAGTGACAGCGTCAGTGAGCAACCCTACAAGTGAAAACCAAAATTATTAGTTAAAAAACGGCGAGAGGAAGCCTGAAATTATTCAACAAAATTTCAAAGTGCCAGTTCGTTAGAGGCCAAGTAGGCACCTGTTGCCACAGTTGCAAATATACAAAGTAAAGCGAGTGACGAAAGACAGGTCAAAAATTAAGAGGGGTTGGTTAACGAGCAAACTGTGAGGTAGCATACAACAAGTGTAATAAAGTTAACGAGAAAATACAGAACAAAAAAAACTATATGACCAGAGAAGATGGCAGGCAGTAGGTCTGCCAGGAAGTGGTGCTGTCATAGCAGGTTGTGTGTCATTACAAGTAAGAAGTGTAACTTACCGAAGGTAAAGTGTAGTTTACCAAAAGTAGCAATATACAAGTGATAAGTGTGGTAAATTAGGACTCAAACGGGTAATGAGAACAGAACAATTGAAGAAGAAAAGGACAGAGGTTGAACCAAGGAAGGATCAGGAGTCATCGCACAGCGAGCATTGGGATGGACAGATGGACAAAACCTCAGGTGTAACATACAATTCACCTATATTTGTGGTTAGAGGGGAAGTTGAGTTAGGCCCTGCAATCGCTGGTAGCTAGCTGTCACAAACCCTGCTCCATATTATCATACATAAAGCACCTAGCATTTAGTAAGAAGATAAGATTAAGGAGAAAGGAATATATGACCTTGACAGAAGGCGTGCGCACGCACGGGTAAGTGCAGGCCAATACGACTACAGACCTCACACCAATTTAAGAGATAAGATTTAAGCACACAAAGACAGTGCAATCGGCGAACCAAGTTATTGGGTACACAGGTATAACATATGTTGTACATACGTGGGCATATGAAGGACCCGTGAACACACATGAACACGTATTAGGCGTATAGAAGCTAGCTGGTAGTATTATTAGTATACTGATATTAGTATTATTGGTACTGCTGTTGTTAGGGGTTAGTACTATAGTATTACTGGTATTACTACTGTTAGGGTTAGTACTGTAGTATTATTGGTATTGTTATTGTTAGGATTAGTACTATTAGTATGTTGTTAGTATAAGGATATACGTGGGTATACGAAGGACTATAAAATTACACATTACACTGTCCAGGCTTGTAGAAGCTGGGTATTGGCATTATTAGTATATTATTGTTAGTGTTAGTAATATTATTAGCATTACTATTAGGTTTTCCATCCTCATAACCTCCCCCCAAAACCCCTATTCTGGCCCAAAGAGACCCCCACTCCATTCACTCAGGCAGTCCCCCTCACCCCCCTACTCCCAACCCCCTACCGACCACTCTCTCTCTCTCTCTCTCTCTCTCTCTCTCTCTCTCTCCATCTCTCTCTCTCTTTCCATTCTATCTCTCCCTTCTCTCTCTTTCCCCTCTCCATTTTCTCTCCCCCCCTCCCTATCCCTCCTCTATTTTCCTTCCTCCCTTCCACCCCCTTCCCCCTCTAGAAAAAAAAATGGTAGCTCAGAGGGGGACTCGAAGACCCCAGGGATCAGAGGAGAATGGTTCTAGTAGGGAAGAATGGATGGAAGAGTAATACAAAAGGATGAAACAAGAGTGGGAGAGAAAACTAGGAGAGCTTTCTGCGAAAATGGAGACAGAGCTTTCTGTAAAACTGGAAAAGAGGTTGGAGGAGAAGAAGAAAAATTGGGCGTCCCAAATCGAAGCTGCAGCAGCCAGGATAGGGGTCCTAGAAGTTGAGGCAAATAGGCTGAAGCGAGCTACAGGGGTATTGACAAGAGGAGGCACAGCAACTGAAGCTTGTACACCCCTACCGAATGAGGGGCTCAATGGGAAGGAAGGAGACATAACTTATGCTTAGGCCCTATTATCCCTATCAGCTCACCAAGCAGGGCCAATGTATGAAGGGGGAGAGCAGCTGGGTGCAGGTGGTGAGGGGGACAGGTCATATGCAGAGACCCAACCATGCCACCAAGAGCTAGAGGGCAAAAAAGGGAGAAAATGGCCATGTAAAGACAGGAAACAGAGACACAGAGGAAAAGACAATGGGGGAGGAGAGGTCGAAGTCAGTGTTTATTCATGGGTTTCAGGAGAGTGAGGGAAGGACACACACTGAAAGAGAGCAGGCAGAAAGACAGGAAATTGAGAACATCAAGAAATAAGTGAAGAGGAAATGTGTGAGATTTTAAATTTTCAGAGAATAGGATGGGGGGGGAGGATGGGTACTTGAAGGGGAGAAAATGATCGATCAAGCTGATTTTCAGGACAGAAACAATGTGAAACAGGATCTTCCAATAGAAACCACAGTTGAAGGACTTGGCAGAATACAAGACGATGTTCCTAGACAGAGACAGAACAAAAACAGAATGGCAGCAGCTGAGGGAGATGACACAAAAGTGAAAGAAGCTAGGAGAAGAGACAAGGACAGAATCAGCAGAGGACAACCAGAGCAGGGCAGACTAACAAGCGCAAACACACACAGAATCACCCACAGAAACCCACAACCAACCACACTGTCCCAACACAGGCCACAATCCACACTCGCAGCCCCCACCCAACACTGCTGTAGAACCCCACAGTACACTGCCAGGTCCCCCACCCTCACAGACCCCCAAAACACAGTGTTGGAAAGAAAACTGAAGGTATGGTACACCAACCCTGATGAAATAACAAATAAGTGGGAGGAGTGGCACGAAAGAGTCAAAGAGGCATCACCGGACATCATAGCTCTTACAGAAACCAAGCTCACAGGGATGATAACAGATGCCATGTTTCCAACAGGATATCAGATCCTGAGGAAAGACAGAGGGAACAGAGGGGGTGGAGGAGTGGCACTGCTGATCCAAAACTGATGGGGTTTTGATGAGCTGGAGAGAGGAGTCAGAGGAGAACGTCCCAAGGTGTTGATTGCAGTGATGTTTAACCCACCACAGAACAGTAGGAGGCCAATACAAGAGTATGATGAGAGTAATAGAGCGATGGTTGACACACTGGCTGAGGTGGCCAGAAAGGCTCATGCGAGCAGGGCAAAGCTACTACTCATGGGTGGACTCAACCACAAGAAAATTGACTGGGAAAACTTGGAGCCACATGGGGGCCAAGAAACGAGAAGGGCTAAGATGATTGAGGTGGTACTGGAAAACCTTATATACCAACACGTAAGGGACACTACCAGAGAGAGAAAGGAGAGGATGAACCAACGAGACTGGACCTAGTATTCACCTTGAATAGTGCATATACTTATAACATCACATATGAAAGACCCCTGGGAGCCAATAATCATGTGGTTTTAAGCTTCAAATACATGGTATAGTTACAAGTGGAGGGAGGAGCAGGGAGGGCTGGACGAGTGAATCCAAACTACAAGAACGAGGACTACACGAGCAAGAAGTACTTTCTGAATGGGGTTCAGTGGACAAGATGATGGAATATGTGACAACAGTATGCAAGGAAGCTGAAGAGAGGTTTGTACCCAAGGGTAACAGGAATAATGAAAAAGCCAGGATGAGCCCGTGGCTCACCCAAAGGTGCAGGGAGGACAAAACCAACTGTGCTAGCGAATGGAAGAAGTACATAAGGCAAAGGACCCAGGAGAACAAGGAGACCATTCGTAGAGCCAGAAATGAATGTACACAGGTAAGATGGGAGGCCCAAAGGCAATATGAGAATGACAAAGCAGCGAAAGCCTTATCTGACCCAAAGCTGTTGTGCAGCCACATCAGGAAGTGTTCACAGAGGAAACAGAAGGGCCTCCAGAAAGGCAGAGAGGTGGGGTACACCGTCAAGTGTTGGACACAATACATACAACTGAGGAAGAAGTGAAGAGGCTGTTAAGCAAGCTAGATACTTCAAAGATGACAAGTCTGCATAACATCTCTCCATGGGTCCTTAGAGAGGGAGCAGAGGCACAAAGTGCCTCTGCTTCCTCAGCACATCTATCTTTCGAAACAGGACAATTACCGAAAGTATGGAAGACAGCAAATGTAGTCCAATTTTTTAAGAAAGGAGACAGATACGAAGCATTAAACTACAGACCAGTGTCACCGACGTGTATAGTATGCAAGGCCATGGAGAAAATTGTCAGGAGAAGAGCGGTGGAGCACTTAGAAAGGAATGAGCTTATCAACGACAGCCAGCACGGTTTCAGGGACGAGAAATCCCGTGTCGCAAACCTACTGGAGTTCTACGACAGGGTGACAGCTGTAAGACAAGAGAGAGAGAGGGGTGGGTAGATTATATTTTCCTGGACTGTAAGAAGGCATAGGACACAGTTCCACACAAGAGATTAGTGTGGAACCTGGAGGACCAGGCAGGGATAACAGGGAAGGCACTGTAATGGATCAGGCAATACCTGTCAGGAAGACAACAGCCACAAGGGTTAGTCCTAGGACCGGTGCTGTTTCTGGTATTTGTGAACGACATGACGGAAGGAATGGAATCTGAATTGTCCCTGTTTGCAGATGATGTGAAGGAGATGAGAAGAATTCAATTGGACGAGGACCAGGCAGAACTACAGAGGGA
>NC_091317.1:41176432-41178932 GCF_038502225.1 Cherax quadricarinatus
GCAAGACTGAGGGACAAAGAGGGGTACCAGAGAGTATACCTCGACCGCGACAGAACACAAGAAGAAAGGACTACACTGAAAGAGAGGGTACAGAGACGCAAGGAGGAACGGGAAGCAATGAAAATGAGCAGGACCCAGACACAGGAGGAAGGGCAAACACACCCCACAGAATCTCCCACCAAAAGACTCCACCCGCGACATTCCCAACGCAACTGAGCAACCTATACTACAACCCACTCACTGTTCCCTCTACCACCAACCCCCATATCACAAACCTCACCCCAACAGCTGTCCCTTATGGGCATTCTGACCCCACCCCCATCAACACAAACCCCACCTACACCACAGCCCCATATAGGCCCCCACCAAGGCTCTCCCTCCCCCAACCCCAATATTCTTGCATGACCACAATGATAGAAAAGAAACTAAAGGTTTGGTACACAAACGCGGATGGAATAACGAATAAACATGAGGAGTGGAATGAAAGAATCAGTGAAAAATCCCCAGACATCATAGCAGTCACAGAAACAAAACTCGCTGAGACAATAACAGACACAATCTTCCCAACAGGATATCAGATCCTGAGGAAAGATAGAAGGAGTAGAGGGGGAGGAGGGGTTGCACTGCTCATAAAACACCGATGGGGATTTGAGGAAATGGAAGGCATGGACATGATTGGAGAAAGAGACTACATTGTAGGTACAATTCAGTCCGGAGAACATAAAGTAGTCATTGGAGTGATGTATAACCCACCACAGAACTGCAGGAGGCCAAGAGAGGAGTACGAAGAAAACAACAGGGTGATGGTGGACACACTGGCTGAGGTGGCAAGAAGAGCTCACTCGAGCAGAGCAAAGTTACTGGTAATGGGCGATTTCAACCACAGGGAGATCGACTGGGAAAACCTGGAGCCACATGGGGGTCCCGAAACATGGAGAGCCAAGATGATGGATGTGGTACTTGAAAACCTCATGCATCAACATGTCAGGGACACAACCAGAGAGAGAGGGGAGGATGAGCCAGCAAGACTGGATCTTGTGTTCACCCTGAGCAGTTCGGACATTGAGGACATCACTTACGAGAGGCCCCTTGGAGCTAGCGATCATGTGGTGCTGAGTTTTGACTATATAGTAGAGTTACAAGTGGAGAAGGTAACAGGAACTGAAGGGGACAGGCCAAACTATAAAAGGGGGGACTACACAGGTATGAGAAACTTCCTGCAGGAGGTTCAGTGGGACAGAGAAATGGTAGGAAAATCAGTAAACGAGATGATGGAATATGTGGCAACAAAGTGCAAGGAGGCAGAGGAAAGTTTTGTTCCCAAGGGAAACAGAAATAATAGGAAGACCAAAACGAGTCCTTGGTTTACCCGAAGGTGTAGGGAGGCAAAAACTAAGTGCAACAGAGAATGGAAAAGGTACAGGAGGCATAGGACCCAGGAAAACAAGGAGATTAGTAGAAGAGCCAGAAACGAGTATGCACAGATAAGGAGGGAGGCCCAGCGACAGTATGAAAACGACATAGCATCGAAAGTCAAATCTGACCCGAAACTGTTGTATAGCCACATTAGGAGGAAGACAACAGTCAAGGACCAGGTGATAAGGCTGAGGAAAGAAGGTGGAGAACTCACAAGAAACGATCAAGAGGTATGTGAGGAGCTCAACACGAGATTTAAGGAAGTATTTACAGTAGAGACAGGAAGGACTCTGGGGGGACAGACCAGATGGGGACACCAGCAAGGAATACACCAACAAGTGTTGGACGACATACATACAGATGAGGAGGAGGTGAAGAAACTGCTAAGGGACATCGATACCTCAAAGGCAATGGGACCGGACAACATCTCCCCGTGGGTCCTTAGAGAGGGAGCAGATATGTTGTGCGTGCCACTTGCCACAATCTTCAACACATCCCTGGAAACTGGGCAACTACCTGAGGTATGGAAGACGGCAAATGTAGTTCCCATTTTTAAAAAAGGAGACAGAAAAGAGGCACTAAACTATAGACCTGTGTCATTGACGTGTATAGTATGCAAAATTATGGAGAAGATTGTCAGGAGGAGAGTGGTGGAGCACCTGGAACGGAACAGGAGTATAAATGCCAACCAGCACGGATTCACGGAAGGCAAATCCTGTGTCACAAACCTTCTGGAGTTTTACGATAAAATAACAGAAGTAAGACAAGAGAGAGAGGGGTGGGTTGATTGCATCTTCTTGGACTGCAAGAAGGCCTTTGACACAGTTCCTCACAAGAGATTAGTGCAGAAGCTAGAGCATCAGGCGCATATAACAGGAAGGGCACTGCAATGGATCAGAGAATACCTGACAGGGAGGCAACAACGAGTCATGGTACGTAATGATGTATCACAGTGGGCACCTGTGACGAGCGGGGTCCCACAGGGGTCGGTCCTAGGACCAGTGCTATTTTTGGTATATGTGAACGACATGACGGAAGGGTTGGATTCAGAAGTGTCCCTGTTTGCAGATGATGTGAAGTTAAT